>NC_053431.1:78731700-79031700 GCF_007990345.1 Gossypium hirsutum | reverse complement strand
GAACTAGGCCGGATATGTTTCATTATTAATGTATGAAAATGGTTAAATACATAAAGATTTTAATGTTTAACGAAATTTATTTGATTATTTTGTGAAATTGATAATGTCGCATATGCTAATGGACAAAATGCCATGTGATATGTTTTATTTGGTTAAACATATGCATGTATAGAATTAAGAACAAAAATGTTTGATTTTTATTTAGGTAGTTGATTTTTATAGAATTAAGAACAAAAGTGATGAACATATGATTTGTATACGCAATATAATTTGTAATGTATGTTAAATATTTAATTAGTTATATGCTTTATATATATGAATATGACTTGTGCTAATATGAGAATTTTCAAAATTGTGCTTTTGTTCAGTAATGCCTCGTAACCCCATTCTGGCGATGGATACGGGTTAGGGGTGTTACAATGATAATCCATGAAATGTGCTAGTGTAAATGAAAAGATGATAAATGTCCTGGGGTGAAATAGAAAGGGAAATCCGATGGATAAATTATGGATTAAATGACATGAGATCATGCATGTGTTGCAAAAAAGGATTTAGCCCAAACGGGTAATCTGGTGATCTCAAAATAGAAAGGATCTAGCCCGAACGGGTGTTCCTTGAGTGATCGAGCCTCCCGAAGAATATGGGCGCAATATGGATTTAGCCCGGATGGGTAATCTGATTGATGATTGAAATTTAGCCTGGACTGGCAATTTAGATCCAAGCATATGAGAGCTATTATCGTAAAAACTGCTTTAGCCTGGACTGGTAATCCCAGCATTCCTCTATGAGTTATTAGTACGGGAGAATTTAGCTTGGACTGGTATTCCAGCCGTAAGATGTAAGGTTCGCGGGAGTGCGTATATGAGATGATCACTTGTATGACTTGATGATAATTGGGCTATCCATCGAGATTTTCAAGAAATTAAATGGGATTAACATGAGAAATAAAGGATGAAAATATTGAATTGATAAGCTCATCTAAGACTAATGACACAATGTATTGTTATGAGACTAACTCGATGGTTGAGTGCATGTAATAGGGAAACTATTTCATACTTGTTGGAATCTTTGCCTATATGTTAATCAACCGGTAAGTTTACTTTCCAGTTATCCGGACTTACTAAGCATGTTACTACTTACCTCTTTTCCTTTCCCTGTCTTACAGAGCTCATAGACTTGTGAAGATTGGAAGACGGTTGGAGAATCAACACACTATCGACTTGTCCCACTTTAGTATATAGATACTTTTATTTTGTTTAATGGCATGTATAGGGTTTTGGTTATTTTATTATATGTGTCCTTTGGCTAGCCAATGTAAAGGCTTAAATTGTATACTTATTCTTTTATATATGGCCATGAGATATGGCTTATATTAATGTAGGTTGTTAACCTACTAATGATGCATGTTTATGTTTAAATGTTTCATAAGATATGATAATGAGGGTTATCATGGATGGATGATCGAAATGGGACCTAATAATTTGAGGGTGGACATAGCATATAATGGTATATGCTTATAATATTGCCTAAGTGTAAAATGTAAAATGTTCTATGTTAATCCCTAATTCGAAAAGGATAATCTAGAATCTACTAAACCGATGAGATGAGATTAACATGCAATGAGTTATGCCAAGGTTGTTTAATAGTATAAATAGGTCATATTAAATACCATTGAAGTCTTTAAGTGTGTATGGGTGATAGAGGGTGACCAAAGGCTTGGAAAATAGCCTAAAAAAGGTCCACACAGGTAGACACACGGGCATGTGTCTAGGCCGTGCGTGATACACGGTCAGCCCTATAGGCGTGTAGCCTGGCCGTGTGTCCCCTACATCTAAAATTTTAGGTCAGTTTGCATGGTAGTAAACATACGGGCAGAGACATGACTGTGTGTTTCAACCATGTGGTGGACACGGCCTAAGCACACGGGCGTGTGCCTTCGCCATGTGCCTCAAAATGAATGATGAGGTCATAAACAAAATGTCTAGGTTTTTAGACACGGGTGATGACACGGACGTGTCTAGGCCGTGTGAGGGACACGGGCGTGTGCTTGGCCATGTGAAAACCTCTGTAGGTTAGAAATGAAAAAAATAAATTCAAATAATTCAACATGGGCGAGGGACATGGGTGTGTCCCTAAGCACACGGGCATGTGCTTTGCCTCCACACGGGTGTGTGAGCCATAACCCTAGGAATTTTGCTAAAATTTTTAATAGTTCTCGGTTTAGTCCCGGATTGATTTTAATGTATGTTTTAAACCTTGTAGGTCCATAATAGGGACACTATGATGTTGTTTGATTGGTTTTAAATTAGAATGAAATTTTATAACTCGTATTCTTCAAAATGTCTGAGTATGTGTCCGGTAACGACTCGTACTCTGTCCCGGTCTCGGGTACGAGTAATTGGTGTTATAGTGTTACACTCACCTTGCTGTAGGTAATAATCCTAAAATTTGAATGTCTTTCATAAACCATCAACATCAATTGCTTAAAATAACATGGGTCCACCATTAAATCCCATTTACAAATAGATTGCTAACATCTTATCTACAGATAAGCCCCATACATTGCCTCTTATTCATAATATCCTTACTCTTAAAATGCAAAGTTATCAGACTTACAAGGAAATGTAACATCCTCTTATTAACTAAGGACTTTAGCTTTCAGTTCAACAGAGAAGAAATGTAATATCCTGATTTTGGGCCTAGTCGGAATAGTAGTTTCGTGACCACAAAATTCAAGATAGAAATAATTATTTTATAATTATTTTAAGGTGTATGATATGATTGCATGATTGTGTGAAAATTTAGTGAAGAAATTTTATGCATAAAGTGCTTAAATTGAAATTAGGGACTAAATCGAATAATTTGCAAAACTTGCATTGTAGAAGTTTCTAGTATGAAATTGTTTTGAAATATTAATTAGGAGGTCTTAAATAGTAATTTTACCAATTTCTAAGTCTATGGACAAAAATTGGACATGGATGGAATTTTTGGAAAGTTTAGTAGTAAGGGCATTTTGGTCATTTAGGGGTAAAATGAATTAAAATGCAAAATTAAAAGCCAATTTTGCTCATCTTCAACCCCATGGCCGAATGTAGCAAGGAGAAACCATGGCTAGGGTTTTTCAAGCTTCCAAGCTCGATTAGCAAGGAAAACTGAAATTCGAGCTAAAATAGGGAAAATACCAAGTTGTGGACGAAATGGTAAAAGTAGCCATTTTCGCATACGAGGTAAGTTCATATGTAAATGTTGGTGACATGGTTATTATTTTAAATGTTTTAATGTTATTTAAATGATATGATAATTATTATGAAATATTATACTGTGATAATTGTTTGTTAATATGTCAAATTATGTGATATACTTGGAAAATGTGAAATACTACCGAGTATCGGTAACGGCATTCCGTAAAAGATGGTTGAGACACATGATTCGGAAAAAGGTCCCGTTGAACCTTAGGAATGGATTAGGATACAAGTGACATATCACCGGGATATTTGGGCATCCGAACTCGTTGAGTTGAGTCCGAGTTCACTTATGGATGCGAACGCCCGAGCTCGTTGAGTTGAGTCCGAGTTCGCTTATGGGCGGGTTACATGGTAGCTTGGCTACATATGTGGCACTTATGTGCAAACTTTCCATGTATCCGAATTATATTCCGATGTGTTCAACGGGTAAAGTTCTACTGAAATGGAGGAATACTCAAGATGAAAGGGACGTATTGGTAAGTGTTGTGAAATGGGTACTTTGAACAGGTATGTACTTAACCCTCGGGTTGAAAAAACGATATAACAACAATATGGTAAGATGATAAATGAAAATGTGATATGAATGTCTTGGTGATGATTATGCAAATGATGTTTTATGTTTGCTTATATGGTTATGTTACTTGCTATTTGCATGTGAACTTATTAAGCATTTATGCTTACTCCCTCCTTTTCATTCCTTGTAGTTTTGACAAGCCAGCTCGGAAATCGGGAACGGTCGGAGGCTCGCTCACACTATCCGTATACCATCTTGGCATAATGGCTTGTATGTTTTGAGTATGGCATGTACAATGTTATGTGAAGGTATTTGAGTAAAATTATGATTATGATAAGTCTCAGTTCAGAAAAGTATGAATAAAAGTTTATGATACATATGTGATAAATATTCATATTTGCTTAATGCTCATATGATGTAGTGTATGTGGCTTACTTGATAAGATGAACGGAATAAATAGAAAGTAGTAGAGGTATGAATAAAGGTCATAATATTATGATACGAGTGAAAATGTCCTTGTCTTGATTTGGACGTCGAATGTTGATAAATGTTAATGATATATAATTTTTATGAGATAAAGGATTATAATGAAATGAACTTATCTATGTTAATTAAATTGTTGGATTGAATTATATGATTGTAATGATAAGTACATGATGATGCACGAAATGAAAGTTGTGATTGTGATGCAAATATCTATGTTTGTTTGGCCTTATATAATGTCATGAGCATGAATTAATTTAATTAAATGAATGGATAAGTAAAGCTGTCTAGAAAACATAGAATGTATGCATAAGTATATTGTCTAAATGGGACAATAGGAAAATTGGTGTAAGCCAACATGAATGAATGACATGATTTTGATGATGTTACTATGATGATGGAAGTTGTGTCATATGTGTATGTATAAGAAAGTCGAGTCAGAGGTCCTACAACCCCTCCCCCTTACCGAAGTGGTACTTATAATGGAATTTCATGAGATTTGTATTGAATAAGTTTCCGGTTGAGAACCCAAAGAGTACAGTGATAGAATAATTATAAGTATGATTAGAGATTGAAAATGAGCTGATAAGTAAAGTCAGAGCCAGTAAAGTATCGGATTGACGTAAAAATTATTGGAGTTATGCACTGTCCCAGTTAGAAAAGGAATTCTCCTTGGTAAACTGAATTACTCAGGTGCAAGGTCGAGAAAAGTGTAAATCGAAATTTATTCAGAACTGGCCTTCTTTAGTGAATGGTTTAACATGAAATTTGTGACGGTAGAACTAGTTGGGGAAATGATAATTGAAATGTGAACTATCTGAGTGTGACGGTTATGACTGGACAGATTTAGCAGTCTCTTTTGAGATGTTCTATGTGTTTACCCGTTCTCAGAAATATTTCTATGGCTATTGATCTTCTGAAGAAATTCTTGTTATATGGGAATGCCTTCTAATTCTGGTGTTGGATGAAAGCATTGGTAGTCTAACTGGTTTATAATTTATATTGCTCTATTTCATCGGGTATTCTATTTCATTTCGTCTGATAAGAATTGATGAGAGAATACGTATGATATTATGATTCTGTTTCTTCTACTTGATGCTTCATCTGATATATATGTATGGGAAGATATATTGATCTTGTTATATTTGATTTCAGTGGGATTAAATGATGTTTTCTTCTGGACTTTCTTTCTTTGAAGAATTATCGGGGTATTCCGTATTTTCTCTATGAGTTTGGTTTTCGATTCTCCGGCATTGTATCGTATCTTGGGTTTCTTTATCCTGGATATCTTTATTCTGGATTTCTTTATTCCGGGTTTCTCTATCTTGGATTTCTTTATTCGGTTTTCTTGTTATCTTTGTTCCATAATTTGTCAATTACGACTCATGTTCGAAGTGGGTTCTTCAGCTCGTGATAATCATGTCAAATATGACTATACTTCTAATTTGATCTTGGTAATGTGGTGGTTTTAGTATTGGGATTTTTCTAATTTCTGTGTAAGGATTTGACATCAGTAAAGGCATAGGTGATAAAAGCGCGAGTTTCAGTCGGTATGGTAAATTATTTATTTGAAAGATTTCATGTGACAATTATGTCAGGATAATTTTCCCAAGTCTGATAATAGAATTTCATTTTGTACGTATAAAAGAGTAAATAGGTTGAACGAGAAGTGTATATTTATTAGAAAGAGTTGAATATTAGTTTAAGTCACTACGAATGATAAGGTTTCCATCTTATGAAAGCTAAAAAGTTTATTACATGTTGACAGAGTTCGGATAGATGAGAATATTGGTAACCGAAGCGTCTGAACTAGACTAGTCTACATTGAACAAAGACTTCCTGACTTTCAGTAATGTACTGTTGTATGAATTGTGATGCGTTTCAAGACAGTGAGGTAATGTGATAGTTTAGAGCATTCGATGTTACATAAAATCGGAGTTGTTAAAGGTGTTAAAGCCGAGCATTGGGACCTATCAAAATTATCCTTGTCAGTGTTGATATTGGGATGGAAATGAGAAGGATTATTCATGAGGCCATATAAGAATTATTTCCATAGTGGAAAGAGGAAAATGTGATGTATCCTATTGTTAAATGTTTGGCGAGATCTATAAATCATATCTATATTGAATGAATTCCTACTTATCAGATTCATGGAATTTCAGGTCTCTTTGATTCTTGGATTTCTTGGAATTCTGGTCTCCATTAAATCAAGTTGAGATCCGGGTTTTATGTCATGATATCATGGGAAACTGAGAAGGGTTGAAAATTTAAGAACAGTTGAGACTTGAGACTGTAAGCTTTTAGATCATATGAGAAATTGAAGAGATGTATTGGAGGTACAGTCTAAGTGCAAGTTCTTTGGCACTGAATATGAGATTAAAAGTGAAGACCACTTTTCTGGTAAGATTTTCGGGGACGAAAATCCCTGAAGGGGGGAGAGTTGTAATATCCTGATTTTGGGCCTAGTCGAAATAGTAGTTTCGTGACCACAAAATTTGAGATAAAAATAATTATTTTATGATTATTTTAAGGTCTATGATATGATTGCATGATTGTGTGAAAATTTAATGAAGAAATTTTATGCATAAAATGCTTAAATTGAAATTAGGGACTAAATCGAATAATTTGCAAAACTTGCATTGTAGAAGTTTCTAGTATGAAATTGTTTTGAAATAATAATTAGGAGGTCTTAAATAGCAATTTCACCAATTTCTAAGTCTATGGACAAAAATTGGACATGGATGGAATTTTTGGAAAGTTTAGTAGTAAGGGCATTTTGGTCATTTAGGGGTAAAATGAATTAAAATACAAAATTAAAAGCCAATTTTGCTCATCTTCAACCCCATGGCCGAATGTAGCAAGGAGAAACCATGGCTAGGGTTTTTCAAGCTTCCAAGCTCGATTAGCAAGGAAAACTGAAATTCGAGCTAAAATAGGGAAAATACCAAGTTGTGGACGAAATGGTAAAAGTAGCCATTTTCGCATACGAGGTAAGTTCATATGTAAATGTTGGTGACATGGTTATTATTTTAAATGTTTTAATGTTATTTAAATGATATGATAGTTATTATGAAATATTATACTGTGATAATTGTTTGTTAATATGTCAAATTATGTGATATACTTGGAAAATGTGAAATACTACCGAGTATCGGTAACGGCATTCCGTAGAAGATGGTTGAGACACATGATTCGGAAAAAGGTCCCGTTGAACCTTAGGAATGGATTAGGATACAAGTGACATATCACCGGGATATTTGGGCATCCGAACTCGTTGAGTTGAGTCCGAGTTCACTTATGGATGCGAACGCCCGAGCTCGTTGAGTTGAGTCCGAGTTTGCTTATGGGCGGGTTACATGGTAGCTTGGCTACGTATGTGGCACTTATGTGCAAACTTTCCATGTATCCGAATTATATTCCGATGTGTTCAACGGGTAAAGTTCTACTGAAATGGAGGAATACTCAAGATGAAAGGGACGTATTGGTAAGTGTTGTGAAATGGGTACTTTGAACAGGTATGTACTTAACCCTCGGGTTGAAAAAACGATATAACAACAATATGGTAAGATGATAAATGAAAATGTGATATGAATGTCTTGGTGATGATTATGCAAATGATGTTTTATGTTTGCTTATATGGTTATGTTACTTGCTATTTGCATGTGAACTTATTAAGCATTTATGCTTACTCCCTCCTTTTCATTCCTTGTAGTTTTGACAAGCCAGCTCGGAAATCGGGAACGGTCGGAGGCTCGCTCACACTATCCGTATACCATCTTGGCATAATGGCTTGTATATTTTGAGTATGGCATGTATAGCATTATAATCATTTTGTATATATGGTCTTATGATATGGTTATTGAGTGGTATGGAAATGCTTGGTAATGATTAGCCATTGGAATGGCTAATCATGATCATATTTGGTGTTATGTATGTCAAATTACTAGCTAATCCATGGAAAACCATGAAATAGGTAAAATTTACCATAAAATAGATTCAGATAGCAGTAGTAACGTGAATTTGAAAAATCACTAAAAATAGTAGAAATGGAATTAAATAATGAATAAGTTATGGAATTGAAGCTTGATGAGTCTATTTTCATATGGAAGAAGCGAAACAGGTATATGAGCTATATTTTATGAGATGTTTAAATTTTTGTGAAATAGGACCAGAGCAATTTCTGGATCCCCTGTTCAAACTTTGGAAATTCACCATAAATTTTACAAAGATAAATAGAAGTCATGCTTTATATGTACAGATTCATTATTGAGTCTAGTTTTATTAGAGACAAACTGCATAGTTATTGAAGCTCTGTACAGGGAGATATCTGATTCGTAATACACAGAGGTCAGAGTAGTTGAACCCTGAAATAGGGGAGACTTTAACTAATAAACTGTACTAATTGGCCCAACCAAAAATTATAGAAAAAAATTACTAGATATATATATGAGTCTAGTTTCAAGAAAAATTTACGGAATTGGATTTCGAGTTTCGAAACTCGAGATATGATTTTTAAAGCGACTATGATACAGTTAGTCAGCTTGTCTGGAAATTTTAAAATGAATTGTATGAGCTGTTTAAGTAATGAATTAAGTCCGTTAACACCTCGTGTTCGACTCCGGCAACGGTCTAGGGTACGGGGCATTACAAGAAATAAAATTAGATTTGAGAAGAAAGAATCAGAAAGCAATTTTGTAGAAAGCCAAATTTTTCTCAGAACCTTCTTAGAAAAATATATATAACCCCATCCTACTTAGTGGAACTTAACAAGTGTTGCTTAATTCAGAATTTTTCCTTCTTAATGGCCTACATATTCCAAGAGATACAAAAATGAGAATCCCACATGATGAATTTTTGACCAGTAAATCCAATTGGTTCCTAACCAGGTCATTTTACAACCCAACTAGCATAATACTTCAGAAAAACAAGGCGTACCTTTTTGCTTAACAAAATCTTTTTCTTAATATAATAGAATAACATGAGATGGAATCTCCACTTTCTTACCCGACGGATACTATAGACCCACTCCAATTCGCCAGAAGGCTGTAACATGACGGATTACACTACGCCAAACAGATAACTTCACGACTCTACGTGTAACTCTTGGATCTGCCAGACTTGGGATGTGACACTCTTTATGAAAGGTTAATCAATAACATAGATCTTTACTAGATTTTCTTTTACCTACCCTTAGATTTGGTAGGGACATCAGGGAGACCAGGAGTATATTATAAAGTGAAGGGGATGGGGGACATTCGAAATGGTTTTCTCTTTCTACTCGATGTTATAGTCCTTCTTTCTTACCTAAACATTCTTTTCTTCTTCGTTAAGATAGATATAAGATTTTATTTAATCTGTGGATGATTCAACCTTGTGGTAAGTCTTATAGCTCTATATGTTACGATTGTTGAAGAGAAAGGATGTTAAATGATGCAAGAATGTAAGGTGTGAGAGGAAGGCCCTGCATGGTAGGGTCACATATAGTTGAAACATTAGTAAACTCTCTATAATGGGGATTCTAATGGAAATTCCATTATCTTTTATGTAGTTGTTGTTGCTGATTTAGGAAGGACAATTAAAATAGAAGCTTCGGGCTGAGGAAAAGGTAGGTTTCTAGTGTGACTCTAGACCCGACTCCTATTCATTATTTGTGACCATTCATTATATGGTTGATGTCTATGTGGTTGTGCATATCTTCTTAAAGAGTTACTACATGTATGTGTGTGTGAGTTTCACGTGATGCATCTATATGTATGAAATAAAGTGTACGATGTGCTACATAAATATGTTGATGAGTGGGAAGTATGATTTTGTTATGGGTATGAGTGAAATCTATGTAGATTTGTCCATTATGTTAATTGAGTGATGCATGACAAAGAAGGTTAGTGACAAGGGGATTCAGACGAAGTGTCGGGAAAATATGTGATATGATAATGAACCTCACGGTGGTGATATGATGACGTCCGCCTAGACAATAAACACAAAGTGTAATATGAAAAAAATGTAGTCCACTGGGACCATAAACACGAGGTACGTTGCAATAGTAAACACGAGAAAAGGCTAGTGTGGTAGATATATGGAAAGACCATGGCCATGGCACATTCTAGAAATGGAAAATGGCACATTCTATGTGTCTCAGGTGCGATGATGGAAAAACCTCAGGTGATGCTAAGTCTAGGAAAATCCATATTGTCAAAAACAAGGGTTTTTGTGGTGCTTTGGTGGCAAACCAAATCAAGCATTTTTGGCAAGTTATCTACAAAGCCTTTTTTACGAGTTATCTGTAAAGGCTTCATGGTTTGTTATCTATAGAGCCTTTGTGTTATCTATAAATCCTTTGCGGTGATTTATCTGTAAAGCCTTTGTGGCAAGTTATCTGTAAAACCTTTGTAGTGAGATCTAGGTATGCCTTTGAGGCATTTTTTGAAAGGCTATTCCCAACCGTGTACTGATTGAGGAATCCGCCAAGACAGAACTTGATGTATTCATAATTATAAGTGGTGTAAGTATTTTTCAATCATGGGAATGTTCACGTTATGCATCAAAGTCATCTAGGATACTATTGGATGTTTTAAAATATTGCATTTATTGAAATAAGTTCGTTGTCTGGATCGACTTAATGATACGTTGTGACTAGCCTCCCAAAAGCTACCAAAACCAACCTATGAATTTGTATGTATATCATTCTGAGAAATGTATCCAAATTCTATCTTCAAAGAGATTGTGAAATAGGATCCCCAATGAGGTGTGAAGTCTTTGATGCACTAATCGAGCAGAGCGTGTATAAGGGGGTCAAGTGCAAAGGTTGGCATATAGTTATTTCCCAAGGATAAGAAGAGTATCTATGAAAGTCTGAAAGGAAATCCAAAATCCTTGAGTCGACGAATTCAACAAAATTGTTTAAAGGTAACACTGGTTGAGACTCACTAAGTTTCATTGAACTTATAAGCATCTATCCGTAATGCAGGTTCTTGAAATTAAACCAGATCGCCAAGAGGGACAAAGCCATGATTGCGCCAAGGTGACAGATCGAAGAGCGATATTATGCATACAGAAGGGCACTCATGGAAATATGGAGAAAAGTACTCTACGCAATGATTAAGTCAGTTTTGACGAAGTTTAAAGCTATAATATCTTATACTGCCTTCGAAAATCTATGGTTTTTAATAAATGTCTCCTTAAAAATATTTTGACTTAGAAAAGAAAATAAATAAATATAAAGTATGTTCATTATTGTTTTTTACCTGTTGTCAAATTTTGTTAAGTATTTAAGGTTATGGCTTCCTATACCCGAGTTCGCTAAATTGGGTTAGGTATAGGGTGTTACAAATAGAATTTTTAATGGTAGAAATGCAGTGGACATAACATCAATAGATGTTGAAGGTATGGAGTTTGAGTCATTATCAAAAGCTATCTTATTTTACAAGACCTATGCGTATAAGGTGGGCTTCAGTGTGAGATTTGGAAGTGATAAGAGAAATAGTCACACAAAAGAAGTTATTGTAAAGTAATTATTGTGCAATAAAGAAGGATAGAGGGATAATAAATGGATGAATAATGGGAAAAGTGTACGAGATCCAATAGTGAAACACTCCTAACCCGTACCCATCGCCGGAACAGGGTTATAGAGCATTACCAAAGTTTAGAGGGTAATTTCATATAATTTAGGTCATTTACTTTTCATATATGAAATTAATCATATTGTCCCTTTAATAGACCCTTGAGGCCCAATTTAAATATTAGAATCAAGTTGGGACTAAATTGGGAACTCAGAAAATTTTTCACAAAATTTTAAAAATTTTCTTATATACAAGGATCATATGCCCGTGTGGGTAGGCCATGTGGCTCACATGGCCATGTGACATGCCCATGTCTCAGGCCATCTGGGCATTCGATGTGAGGCACACGGTCATGTCCTAGCCCATGTAACTCGTTGACTTCTACCACACGGTCTGCCACACGCCCGTGTGCTAGGCTGTGTCATCAATTTAATTTTCACAAATTAGGTGTAGGTTTCACACAGCCAAGACACGCTCCCGTGTTCTAGGCTGTGTAGCACACACGGCCGTGTCTTCACCCATGTGTCCAATTATAAGCATTCTGTTTCTCAATTTTAACAAGCAGGGGACACATGACCAAACCATATATTTACATTTAAGATAAACATACAATGCTACCTTTTTATTTCTTAACTCTTTTGTTTCATGTGCCAAGATTTTAATTGGTTCTTCATTGTAAGTCATATCAAGCTGAATCTCAACTTCTGTTGGAGAAATTACATGTGAACAATCTGATCTATGCCATCGCAACATAGACACATGAAAAACATTTTGAATTATGTCAAGTTCTGGTGGTAATGCTAACCGATACGCAATAGGTCTGACTCTTTCTGTGATTTCATATGGCTCGATGAACTGTGGACTCAGTTTTTCTTTACGGCCAAACTGGAGGACTTTCTTCCAACGTGATACTTTTAAGAATACCTTGTTGCTAACCTGAAATTCTATCTATTTTCGTTTAAGATCAGCATAAGACTTTTGACGATCAGCTGCTTTTAAACTGTCCTGTATCACCTTTACCTTTTCTTCAATTTCACAGAATAAGTCAACTCTGTGTATCTTTTTCTCACTAATCTCTGTCCAATACAATGGAGTTCTACATTTACGACCATACAGAGCCTCATAGGGTGCCATTTAATTGTTGGTCTGATAACTATTATTATAGAAAAATTCAACTAAAGGCAGATACTTTTCGCAGTTACCTTCAAATTCAAGGACACAACACCGAAACATATCTTTTAAAATTTGTATAACACGTTCGGATTGTCCATCAGTTTGAGGATGGAATGTAGTAATAAAATGTAACTGTACCCCAGGCTTCTTGCAGTTTATTCCAGAATCGAGATGTAAATCGAATATCTCCGTCTAAAATAATGGAGACCAACACTCCATTTAGTCTAACAATATCAGAAACATATAATTCAGCCAATCTGTCCAAGGAAAAATCCATACGTACTAGAATAAAGTGTGCAAACTTCATCAGCCGGTCAACAATTACCCAAATAACAACTTTCTTCTTCGGAGACAAGGGTAATCTTGATACAAAGTCCATGGTAATTCTTTCCCATTTCCATTTCGAAATCGTAACTGACTTTTATAATCCCGAAGGCACCTGGTGTTTATCTTTTACTTGCTGTCGTATTAAACATTTAGATACAAATTCAAAAATATCCCGTTTCATTCTCGGCCACCAGTACATAATTTTCAGATTATTGTACATTTTATTACTACCATTATGAATAGACATGTTACCATTATGAGCTTCAAGTAGAATATTCTGTACAGTTCCGAATTCTTTAGTACACATATTTTTCCTCTGAATAACAAAAGACCATCAACCCAACTTGAAATTCAGAATTAGGATTCAACTCACACTGTTCTCGTTCAGCTTGTAATTCACTATCATCTTTTTGAGCTTCACAAATCAGTTGTAGAAATGTCGATTTAACTTTTAACTCAGCTATAACTAAACTATCATCAGATAAAGACAACCGTGTATTCATCGCTCTCAAAACAAATAGGAACTTTTTACTTAAAGCATCTGTAACCACATTAGCTTTTCCCCGATGGTAGTTAATAACAAGATCATAAACTTTCAATAATTTAAGCCACCTGTGTTGTCTCAAGTTCAGGTCTTTCTACGACCTTAGATACTTCAAGCTTTTATGATTTGTAAATATGTGACACTTTTCACTGAACAAGTAATGCCGCCAAATTTTCAATGCAAACGCAATGACTGCCAATTCAAGATCATGTATCGGGTAATTCTTCTTATGTGGTTTTAGTTGTCTTGAAGCATAGACTATTACTTTACCTTCTTGCATCAATACATAACCTAAACCACTTAATGATACATCACTGTAAATTATAAATTCCTTACCCGATTCAGGCTGAACTAGCACGGGTGTTTCAGTCAACAAAGTTTTGAATTTTTCAAAACTTTATTGACATTTATCAGACCACTCAAACTTTACATCTTTTTGAAACATACGAGTCATCAGAGAAGCTATCATTGAGAACCCTTTAACAAATCTTCGATAGTACCTAGCTAGTCCCAGAAAACTTCTAACTTCAAACACGTTTTTTGGTGGCTTCCAATTAACAATGGCTAAATTTTTGTTCGGATCCACCCGAAGACCTTCTGCAGATACTATATGTCGAAGGAAACCGGCTTCCTGTAGCCAAAATTCACATTTACTGAATTTGGCATATAATTGTTTCTCACGTAGAGTTTGTAAAACTATTCTCAAATGTTCGACATGCTCATTTTCATCTCTGGAATATACCAAAATATCATCAATAAATACCACCACAAACCTATCTAAATATGGTCTGAAGATTCTGTTCATCAATTCCATAAATACTGCAGATGCATTTGTCAAACAAAATGGCATTACAAGAAACTCATAGTGCCTATACCTAGTTCTAAAAGCTATCTTTAGAACATCTGATTCCTTCACTCATAGCTGGTAATAGCTAGAATGGAGATTAATATTTGAAAATTCATCGGCACCTTTCAACTGATCAAATAGATCATCAATTCAAGGCAGTGGATACTTGTTCTTTATAGTGACTTTGTTCAATTGTCTGTAATCTATAAAAAATCTCAATGATCCATCTTTCTTCTTTACAAATAGAATTGGTGCACTCTAAGGTGAAAAACTGGGTCGAGCAAAGCCTCTATCAATCTATTCTTGCAACTGTGCTTTCAACTATTTCAATTCGGTAGGAGCCATTCTGTAGGGTGCTGTAGCTATCGGTGTTGTTCCCGGAACAAGGTCTATAGAGAATTCCACTTTTCTAAGTAGTGGTAAACTAGGTAATTCTTCCAGATATACATCAGAAAATTCACAAACAACTGGCACGTACTGAATTTTTGACTCAAATACTTTAGTATCAAACACATATGCAAGATAAGCATCATATCCCTTTCTGATATATTTTTATGCCGATATAGCAGTAATAACATCAGGTGCAGAAGCATCCTCTCTTGCACGTATAGCATATGACCTTTTCGGTGCTCTGGCTTCAGATTTTTCTGTTGAATCTTTTGTCACACCTCAGCTGCCACTAACATTGCCAGGTTGTCGAGGTGGTCTACCTCTTGAGACAGGATTGCTCGGCCTAGAGGTCTGAACAGTATCTTTTACAGGCTTTTCTAAGCATTCTCTAAGATAATGATCAAAAGAGCCATATCTAAAACAAGCTCCACTTCTTATGTGGCATTCACTAAAATGTAATTTATTGCAATGTTTGCATCTTGGTTTAGGACTTTTAACACTCCTTGTAACACCCCTAACTCCTATCCGTTGCCGTAATAGGGTTACGAGGCATTATCAGATAATATACATCATTCACATAAACATCATTCACATGCATTTTTGCAATCATAATCGAAATTCATTCATATCAATCACATTGTCCCTTATAAGTTCCTACGAGACCTTAAAACATGCTTAGAAGTGGTTTGGGACTAAACCGATAACATCTACAAACTTTAGGAAACTTAGAAAATTTTTGTAATAGCTTGTTTTTGAGTCAAAATAGAACAATGGTTTCGAAACCACAAATCTAAAGTCAAAATATTTATTTTATTATTTTAATAAGTTTTACAGCATGATAGAATGATAGTATAAAAATTTCGTAAAGAAATTTTACATTTTGAGTACTTTATTTGATAAAAAGGACTAAATCATGTAAAGCGTAAAAGTAGTGCTCTACTAGCTAAAAGTGTTTAAATGCTCTAGAATTTAAAAGAGGAAGTCCTTATGTGTCAATTAATCCAATTATGAGTTAGTGGCTAAAAATGGTTCGGTAATGTTGTAAATTGAATGAATTTTTAATGTTAAATTTGTAATTTGGTAATTAGTAAAGTAAAAATAAATTACATAAAGGTGTCATCTTCTACCTATTATTTTTCCATCGATAAATGAAAAAGAAACCAGCCATGGGAGTGCTTTATGTTTGGCCAAGCTTCTCAAGCTCATTTAGGTACGGTTTTTTGCTCGATTTTTAATGATTTCTACGTTTTTGAGCTCGTTGGAACTTCATTTAGCTAGCCTGTATTTCCATTTTCGAAAATGTTATAGATTTTGAATGATGCCATTGTTGAATTCTTGGTTGTTTAGATGTTTTATGATAGATTATTAAAGTTTGAATTTAGATTAACAAGTTTTATAAAGTGATTTTTGAAAAAAATGTCAATTACAGATTTAATTGAGAAATTTGTAAAATCCATGGGTAAATGTGTGAATTAATGAGAAAAAATGAGCTGATATGAATATAAGGAAAATTTGGTTAGCATGGGCTAGTATTGAATTGTATGAATTTGTATTTTTTTTGCGATTTGGACTAAATTGTAAAAATGTAAAACATTAGGGCCAAAAGCATAATTTTCCAAAAATGTGTATATAGTGTCAAATTTAATAGAAAGGAAAGTTAATATGCTGAATTTGATATTATATATAGATCAAGATAAGCAATTACCGGAGCTAGATCGAGGAAAATGAAAAGTGAAGGAATAGCAAATAGTTTTATTCGAGCAACTCGAGGTAATTTCGTATAGCTAGAACTAAATTATTAAATACATGTAATTGTTTAAAATGTATGTGTATAAGTTGAATGAATAATCCACTTGAAATTCGAATTACCAGTTATATAATTGTATCACTGTTTACATGAATGGAAGTGAAATGTCACAAATGTTATATAGGTTACATGGATTCGGTTTGATCATATGCATTGAGTATGCAAATTGAGTATTTAAATGTATATATTTAATTGAATTGAATGTATATGATTTGATAAATTGAATTATTGATCATTAAATGCTTAAATGATGAAGTTGGATAATACTGAGCCCCGTTTGAACTTTAGGAAATCATAGAATACGAGTGACATGTCACTAGGGTTACTGTTTTGGTTGAGCTTCTGCATTTGTTGTGGACTCACCACAGCTTATATGAGCTTACAGATATATTAGCTCGTAAGAGCTTATTATTTTCAGCTTATTGGAGCTTACCGTTTTAGCTCGCATGAGCTTACTCTTCAGCTCGATAGAGCTTACCGTTTCAGCTCAATAAAGTTTACTGTTCATCAACTCAAGAGGAGCTTACCAGTCATGGCTCGAAAGAGCATAAATGATAATGAATTGATAGATTACTGATTAATACACTTATAGTGTATCACCCGAGTATTCTTTGATATTCTAATAGGTTTAGCAGGCATAATTATTGTTACTGATCATATGAATAAGATATGTTTTCATATAGATGAACTACTATTTATACGAATGAACTACTGGCATAATTCCTGTTACTGATCATATGAATAAAATATGTTTTTATATAGATGAACTACTGTTTATACGAATGCACTACTGGTTATATGAATGAATTACTGTTTATACGAATAGAAATGAATTGCCATAATGTTATGTGAATTACATGGTATTGATGATTTTACATGCTCATGCATTTGGAAAATTTGGTTGGATTGTATTGAAATGGTAATATAAGTTATAATGGCGTACGAACAAATGTTATATATGTGAATCGAGATATAGGTAGTTTAACCACATATATGCCCATTAGTGTGCAAGATACGGATTATTTGATGTTATTTCTATGGTTCAACGGAGAAGATAACGGTACAAGAATTGAAATGATGATATGAATCAGTTCAGGTATAAGTGACATGCTCGACAAGTAAGTGATATTTAATAAGTTCATATAATATGAAAGTGAAAATCGACGAATACATTACAAGAATTACCAGGTAGTTATTGTATTACATGTTGATTTTGATGGAGCTAAATTATATGTCCTCATGTTCCTCTAATTTTGAATTAATTGTATATAGGACATACTAGTCGTACGAGCTTACTAAGCTTATTAGCTTACTCTGTTTATTTTCTATATTTTTTACAGTGATTTGAAAGCTCGCTCGGGTTGAAAGTCATCAAAGTTTTCATCACACTATCCAAGAGTTGATTTGGTATTTTTGAACTATTTGAAATTGGTAATATGGCATGTATAGGCTAGTTGATGATATGAGATGTGTGAGTTATTTTAGCTATTGAAGCTTATATGCATTGATGTATTTAAGCCATGTGATTTGGCTTAACTTGGTTACATATTAGTTATGTATATGTGTATTAAATATGGCATGTTTTGGTAAATAGTTGATGAGATAAAGATATGCAAATTGTTTGAATTATTGAATAGATTATTTGCATATATTGGCTCACAAGCCCTATTGGTTTGGTATGTGTTTGATGGCACATAATGTGTTTTTGAAATGGTTGTTTTGGTTTCCAAATTGAATAAGAGTATAGTGTTATATGTATGCTTATAAGTGATTGTATTTGAGTGAGGAGAAGTAGCTTAAATAAGCCTATTTCTCATCCACACGGTTGAGTAGACGGGTGTGTGATTTGACCGTGTGTCTACTGAAGCTTAGTTAAAATAAGTCAGTGTGTTACATGGCTTAGACACACGGGTGTGTCTATTGGCCGTGTGTGGCACACGGGTGTCTCTATTGGCCGTGTGTGTATGTATGCCCTGTTTCCACATGGCTTATGACACGGGCGTGTCTAGTGGCTGTGTGAGGCACACGGCCTTGGCACACGGGCGTGTTACCTTTTTATTCAAAAAAATTTCTAAGTTTCCCAAAGTTTTCAAATGTTATCGATTTAGTCCTGAATGCATGTTTTAAGTTATTTATGCTCGACTTAAGCATGTTACAAGTGTAAATGAATGGCTTTGAGTGAAATGAGTTGATTTAATGACAAATGAATGCTCTGAATTGTGCTATAAGTCCGGTATTGCCTCGTAACCTATTCCAGCAACAGATACGGGTTAGGGGTGTTACAATTTTCTTTGATTTCAGGATCACACCACCTGTGAACAGGCCGTGTGCCCCACACGGTTACCAGACACACCTATGTCACAAGCCATGTGAAAACAGAGCATACATACTGACTTGCACCATACGGCCGGAGACACGCTTGTGTGCCTTGGCCGTGGGAAAACTGGAGGGGTTACTGACTTGGGTCACACGGCCAACCACGCACCCGTGTGTCTAGCCCATGCTCAAGACTGACTTAAATTTGTAGGGCTATCCTAGGGGACACATGGTCGTGTAACATAACCGTGTCTCACACACAGCCGAGATACACGCTCGTGTCTCTGCCCATGTGGATAAAAATAGGCCATTTGGAAAGCCAATTTGCCACCCTACAATCATGCATACAAATCAACCTATTTGGTACCATTTCAAGTCATTTATATGCAACCAAAACCCATCAAAACATACACATAACATACCATATAATTCAACCATTTTAATTAATCAATTCCATATTCAAATTATACCAAATTATTATGCCAAAATCATCACAATTTACATATATTCCCTATTCATTAATTCATCATAATATCATCTATTTCATATCACAAAACTCATCATATCATCATCTCAAACCAAACCAATTCATAAAGCATTATATACATCACATATAACACTTACCAAACACATAATTCAAGCCAACTTAGATGGTTACATACCACATTTACAAGCCAAATCTCATGGCTAATATCAAGACTTAAAACATACTAAAATGTCACTAGCCTATATATGCCATAACCATATATACAAGCTTCAAAGTACCAACAAGATGATCAATAGTGTGATGACGTTTCTTGAAAATCCCAAAATCCAAGCTAGCTTCGATGATCTATAAAACATAGACAAATAACACACAGTAAGCTTCATAACTTGGTAAGTTCGTGCCAAATTTACTCAATAGTTCATATTATCTAAATCATCAACTAATAGACACTTAGTAGTTCTCATATCATCATTCAATTCTAATCCATAATCATTTACCACGTATATACCATTTCATCAAGCTTCATACACATAGTATCAACTACCACATAGGTATTGTACGTACCTGTACTTTCCCGTATTTATTTATTTCATTATCACCTATTTGTTTACCGCATTGATTTGTTTGGGAATCTTTCAATGCTTCAAGAACCCGCACACTTAGTGCATCAGTGATTAGCCGAAGCTATAACAATTTCGCACACTTAGTGCCATCACATTTAAACCAAAGCTATCTCAGTATCGCACACTTAGTGCCTCATATAGCCGAATCTATTCCAATTCGCACACTAAGTGCTATTTATAGACAAAGCTATTTTGAAACGCACATTAAGTGCAAAACATACTCGACTTGTTGTCGTACACATTCGTTGTCACATATATATATACATCTTATGCATTATCAAAGCATTAAAAACATAATTGTAACAAAGTTTATCACGTACGAACTTACCTCGTACTCAGAATGGATGAATCGAATCGATTACTCGATAACCTTCGATTTTCCTCGATCTAAATCTCAATTCTTTCTTTCTTGATCTATATGTATTCAAAATTAACCCATTTAATCACCAATTCATTCAATTCGATCCACAAACACATATTTGAGAATTTTTGCATTTTATCCCCTAAATTTCTACATTTATTCAATTTACTCCATATTTCACAAAAAACAGAAATTACACAAAATTTAATTACACCCAAGCCTAACCAAATTTCACAGGGACCTTTAGCAGCCCGAAACTTTCATTCATTTACATATTTAACCCCACATTTTTATATTTTCACAAATTAATCCCTAATATGCATTTTTACTCAAAATCACTTTACAAAACATGTATATGAAACACCAAGCTTTCATAAATCATCATCAAACATCATAAAACACATGAATTCATCAATGGCATTTCACAAAATCATCAACAATTTCAGAAATTAGGGTATGGGCTAGCTAGTACTCAGAGTAACAATCACAAAAACGGAGAAATCATTAAAACCCGAGCGAAAATCGTACCTTAATCAAAGCTTCAAGTTGCAAAAACCCTAAACACATTCAAGCTTACTTTTCTTCTTCAAATTCATTGTAAAAAGATGATAAGGGACGAACTTTATGTTTTTTTTATTTTAATTATACATTAATTCAACTTTTACCATTTTAACCTTGGTTTATAAACATTTAAAACATCAAATATAAGGCCATTAATGTCCATCTCCACTATAAATGATCTAATTACAACATAAGGACCTTTCATTTAATAAGCCATAGCAATTAAACACTTTTAACTTATAGCATGCTACTTTTGCGTTTTACGCGATTAAGTACTTTTTCTAAAATTGAGCTATTAAACGATAAAATTAGCTCACGAAATTTTCATGCATATATATTCACATGATATAAACAACAAAAATAATATTAAAATAATTTTACGACCTCAGATTTTTGGTTTCAAAACCACTGTTCTGATTTAGCTATAAATCAAGCTGTTACACTCCCTACACTTGTAACAGATGGAGACGGAGATCTTGGATTAGAGCATTGAGAGCCCTGCTCTTTTCGAGAATATCCCACAGATGTAGTAAAATGATCATGGTACTTCTTTGATTTCTTTGAAATAGATGATTGTGACTTGCCCATAAATCTTTTACCAGAAATCCAAGCTTCCCTCTCTACTTGTTTCTTTTCTTTACTTAATTCCTCAGCTTTGTGTGCTCGATCGGCCAACACCATAAATTCTCTTATTTCTAGATTTCCGATAAACAACTTGATATCTTCATTTAAACCCTTTTCAAAGCATTTACACATATGAACCTCAGTTGGAACCCACTCTCTGGAATATTTGCTCAACCGAACAAATTCTCGCTCGTATTCAAATACAATCATGTTTCCCTGTTTGAGCTCTAAAAATTCTTTCTTTTTCTGATCTATAAATATCTAACTAATATACTTCTTTTTGAATTCTTTCTGAAAGAATTCCCAAGTAACATTTTCTCTCAGTATAATAGAAGTTATGGTATTCCACTAATGGTAAGCTATGTCTTTTAGTAAAGATACTACACATTTCAAACATTCAGCTGGTGTGCAAGATAATTCATCTAGAAACCTGATGGTATTTTCCAACCAAAACTCAGCTCTTTCTGGATCATCATCAACAGTAACCCTAAATTCTTTTACCCCATATTTATAGATTTTATCTACCGGAGATTTACCAGTTCTAACAAGTCCAGCACCCTGTGGCATCTCTGGAACTGGTTGAGGAACAGGAGGGGGAGGTTGCTGGATAGTAGGATTTGTTCTTATGAATTCTGTAAACCACTCATTCATCTTTTAGTAGAAGGATTCTTTTTCCTCTTCACCTCGGCCCTTAGATTTGAGCCTTCTACTACTAGATGCAGCTCTTTAAACTGAAGCTGGAGCATTGCTCTCAACTTCCTCGAATTCAGCTCTAGCTTGGTTGGATGACATTACTATCTGAAAAATACATTTAAAATGGTTAGAAGATATCAAATTATCACAATTTATATAATGGCATGCATAGCTAAACTCACACTTTCTATGTTAGCTCGAGAATCGACTAAATTGTAGCTCTGATACCAATAAATGAAACATCCCTAACCCGTACCCATCGTCAGAACATGGTTATAGAGCTTTACCAAAGTTTACAAAGTAATTTTATATAATTCATGTCATTTACTTTTCATATCCGAAATTAATCATATTGTCCTTTGAATGGATCTCGAGACCCAATTTAAATATTAGAATCAAGTCAAGACTAAATTGGGAACTCAGAAAATTTTTCGCAAAAATTAAAATTTTTTCTTATATACAGGGATCACATGCCCGTGTGGGTAGGCCGTGTGAGCCCATGCCCATGTCTTAGGCCATCTGGGCACTCGATGTGAGGCACACGACCATGTCCTAGCTAGTGTAACTCTCTGACTTATGCCATTCGGTCTGCCACACGCCCGTGTGCTAAGCCGTATGGTCAATTTAATTTTAACAAATTAGGTGCAGGTTTCACAAAGCTAAGACACACGCCCGTGTTCTGGGCTGTGTAGCACACACGCCCATGTGTCCAATTTTGAGCATTCTGTTTCTTAATTTAAGATGTAGGGGACACACGGCCAAACCACATCTCCATGTGCCAGGCAGTGTGTCACACACAGTCAAGACACACGCTCGTGTATCTACCCGTGTGGACAAAATAAGGCCATTTCCTAGCCTTATTTCTCACCCAAATTTAACCTTCAACCTACAACAATATTTGCATATATTTTCCAAACAATTCAAGTCATATAAATCAAGCAAACATCAATAACATGTATGAAATAACATCACATATTCATATAATCAAGCTTACCTTCTTGTGATGATTTATATTTTACTCTAAATCAATTTAACCAAACCTTATACATGTATGTATTAAAAATGATATAACTTTATATTATCATGCCAAAATATACCATTACTGGCCATTCTAATGACTAGATTTCAAACATCCATTTACATATCATCATTGGCAAAATTAGCTTACACATGTCTTTATGTCAAAATAAGTTTTCTATTTATACTAAAACAAGCTGGAGGATAGTGTGATGATATTCCGACCAATCTCCAACCTTTACGAGCTTCTGAGCACTATAAATCAAAGAAAAGAAAACCTAGTAAGCATTTAATGATTAGTAAGTTCGTATAACAGGAATTTAACTTACCATATATTTACATTGAAGATAAACATACAATAACACATCCAAGCAATTTGACTTATAGTCTAAAACAGAACTTCACCAAATCATGTTAGTTAACTAATTCACATAATACCAAGAACATAGATGAGCTCATCATTTAATGTATTTCATATTCGTATGCTTTCAATAATATTTTTCCATATTACATGTACACTTTGATGACAAATCATTTCAAATTTAGTTTAGCCATGTCAAAATTTTACCCGTTGAATTTATTAGAAATATCAATGGATACGCTCATATAGTACACTTTAGTGTACACTACTATAATTTGTCAATTCATTTTCAGGGGTACCCAATTAGGCCACATAATCGGGAAGCACACTCTCGATCCTTGTAACGGGAAGCTCACACAGAGCCATTTCGGGAAGCTCATAAAGAGCTTATCGAGAAGCTTATTTGGGCTATATAACTAGTAGCTCATAAGAGCCATAATCAGGAAGTTCACAAAGAACCATATCGGGAAGCTCCGGATAGCCAATATCAGGAAATTTGAGCGAGCACTATCGAGAAGCTCACAAAGAGCCAATTTAACGGGAAGCTCATGAAGAGCCTTTAATCGGGATGCTCATAAGAGCTAAGGTGTGTCCACAACAAATGTAGAATCACAACCTACCGGACACTCCGAAGAGCTATAACAGAAAGCTCGCTAAACCATATAATGGGAAGCTCGAGAGGGCTAATAACGGGATGCTCTTTTGAGCCATTGTGTGTCTGCAACATATGCAAGACCATAACCAAATCGGGAAAAACTTGTATCCATCAAATTTCACCTATTCAAATGGGACTTAACAATTCTTGGGTATATCGAATATATAATTATTTTCATTTATATAACAAATTCATAATTCACATATACAATATTCAATTCAAACATAAGAATGTAGACAATTTAGTTACACGAACTTACCTCGATACTTGTTTGTATACGAAATCTATTAATTCGAAACTTTTTGTTTTCCTTGATCCAACTCAGTATTAGGTCTTTTAAGATCTATATTAATAAATTTAACATCAATTTAGAATACATCAATTTAATTCAATTTACATCCTAGGTAAAATTACTATTTTACCCTTATACTTTTCACAAATGACAATTTCATCCCTAGGCTCGAAAATTGAAATTCATGAAATTTAATCCTTATTCCAAGCCTAACTGAAATTTTCATGTAACTCTTATAGCACATTTATTTCACAAAATTCAAAATATTTTTGTAACTTTTACATATTTACAATTTAGTCCCTATATCATATTTTCATTAAAATTCTTTTTGTAAAAGTTTTTATCTATCAATAACCTTTCATTTTCTACCATAAATTTCAAAATTTTAGCATATTGATCCATGGCAAAACTTTCATACTTTGATATCTTTTCAAATTAATCCCCAAAATAAATAGATTAAGCTATCCCGATCTCAAAAATATAAAAATTACTAAAAAAAAGGACAAGAAAGCATACCTAATTAAGCTTGACTAGTTTCGTTTCTATCTCCTAGGGTTTCCAAGGATTTTTTGGGGATGATGATGATATAAAATGATATTATTTCTATTTAATTATTTATCGTCCATAACTTTTCCACTTTCCAATTTAGTCCTTACTTTTTTCTAATTTTCCATGGATGATTCATCAAAAATGTCTATTAACTTTTCTTTAAGGTCTAATTACCATATAAGGACCTCAAGTTTTGAATTTCATAGCTATTTGAAACTTATAGCTACTAGAATTCAACTTTGGCATTTTATGCAATTTGGTCTTTTCTCTAATTAAACACATAATCTATATAAAATTTTCTTATCAGAATTTTCGTATGACCTTCCTATCATAATGCATACCATGCAATAATATTAAAATAAATTTTCTGTCTGGCTCGGATTTGTGGTCCCGAAACCACTGTTCCAATTTCACTGAAAATGGGTTGTTACAGATGGTTATGATGGGTCTCAGTAAATTTGAAAATGATCTCAAACATGATATGGTAAAATATTCATAGAAGAGGCTCATAATATCTAATCATTCAATTTGTGAAGGTAAGCAGAAGCAATGATAATGAAAAGATCAATCGTAGCATTGTATTGACCCAATTTCCAGTAGAGTCAAAAATTACAGTTTTGGGACCTCGTTTCTGTAAATTGAGTCGGTAAATTTTAAATAAAGATATTAATGGAATTATTATATATATGAATTTAAATTTAGATGTTCAATTTAGTCAAAATTATGGTTAATTAGAGCCTAAGGACTAAATTGTAAACTCTAATCGCCATAGATTTTTAATTAAGAAATGGCTTGGGGACTTAATTTGTAATTAACCAAATGTTCAAAATAACAATTAAATCATGCAGAATCATGAGATAGTGGACGATAGTGTGTGTTGATTAATTTAAGTAATTTACAATTTTATTTAATTAAAACATGATTAATTTAAGTTAATTAAACATTAACCTAGTTATATTATTTGCCATAATTCGGTGTAGCAGATTAAACTAGTTTTCGCACTTTAGGAGCTTAAACATAAGCATTTTAGTTGTGTTTTGACTATATTTTAGTAAAGTTTAGTTAAGTGTAATAAATGTATAATTTGAGTCTTTTATTAGCTTTAGGGGCTGAATGAGGCCTAAAGGTGAGCTAATATATGTTGTGAGTGTGTAAGACCACTAGAAGGTGAACTAACTCTATACTGGTCTCTAGGCTGCAATACGAAGCATTGATGTCACAACATAGGGAGCAAAATAAGAAAAGACCAAGACCGCATTAGATGTTGCGACGTACCCCTGAAGATACTCTAAAGATGGGCATACTGCCCTCAATGCCATGACATAGGACCTGGCGTGTTGCGACATTGCATCTGCACAAGAAATTAATATGAGCAAGAGGCATTTTGGTCTATACAATCCAACTTTAAGCTTAGGAAATTAGCTGGCCTAGGGTTTAAGGAAGAGAACCATTTTAAGTCTATAAATAGGCTCAACTAACACATGTTATGGGGACCTTTTTACTTTGTATAATTTTCTCTTTACATCTAGACTTTAAAATTTTATCTTTTCTTAGGTTTTAGACTTCCGATCTTGTTATTTTTCATTGGTAAGAATTCAAAATTTTGGAATTATTCTCAAACTTTGTGAGGATTTTGTGCTTAAATTCAATGTAATTAGGGTTTTATAAACTGTTCTCAAACTCTGAGGATTTTGCGCTTAAATTCGATACAACTAGGCTTTTTCTAACCTGTACTCTTAAAACTGTTCTTTATGATCATTCTTTTGTTCAAGTTTATATTTTTTACTAGACCTATGAGAAACTAATCCTCCTATGGGGGATTAGCGAGTGGAGGTAAGCATAATTAATTTTTTTGTAGGGATTTCTTAATGGATCAGCTTTTCAAGGAAGGAAGAACCTAAACCCTTAGCCTAACAACCCTAGGAAGTAATCAAGGTGGGAATTAACTCAAATTTGGTATGGCCTATTCGTGAACACCTTAATCCTGAACCGGTCTGGACTGTGAGGTCAAAAGGTAAGTAATTCTTGCCGAATCAGTATTTCTTACTGGGGTATTGACTAGTTGATTGAACAAGAAAGCCCAAGATGACTGTTGCTTATGATCACTGAGCCTAGATTTGATACATATTTCCTTATTTGATTTCTTGCATTTCATTTCTTTAATTTCTTTTTATGTTTTTAACATAATTTATTAAAACTCTTATTTTAATCTTTCGTAATATAATTTAATTAAAGTATTAATTAGATCTATTTATGTTTAAATTAGAATTAATTTAGTGCTCGTCTGCCTTGGGTATGATCCTCGGAGTACTTACCTACTCAATTGTAACTATATTACATCCTGACCTATTTACTTGTAGATATCGTTTGCTTACATCTTTTGTGCAGGACTTTTACTCTTGACATTGGTACATCTGAAGGAGGTCAAGTTGTTGGCACCATTTTCGAAGAGGCAACGTGACTATATTAGTTTTAATTTTTGCATACTAATAGAATATTTAGGAAATTTTTAGGTTATAGCTACGATTTAGTTAACATTACTAACACATTTCTATTCTTTAAGGAATTCTAGTACCTATTCTTTTCTAAGGTATTGACAATACTGAGGGCGAGTTGGCATAAATAATGGACAACGTCAATTATATGTGGTTGGATGAGAACTCAAATTATGATGATGACATATACGAAGGAGTCTATGAAGAACGGAAATACAAGAGATCCAGTGATTACAAATGTTTGAATTAAGCTAACTCCAAGGAGAAACTTGATCTGCCATAATTCAGTGTAGCTGATTTAACTAGTTTTCGCACTTTATGAGCCATAACATAAGCAATTTTGTTGCGTTTTAATTATATTTTAGTAGAGTTTAGTTAAGTTTAATAAATGTGTAAGTTGAGTCTTTTATTGACCTTAAGGGCCAAATGAGGCCTAAGGTGAGCTAATATACTTTTTAAGTGTGCAAGAGACCATTAGAAGGCGTACTAACTCAATACTGGTCGCTAGGTTGTAACACGGAACATTTGATGTCGCAACATAGGGAGCTAATATTTTGTAACTTTTGATGTTGCAACATTTGATTCATGTATTTCCGCCTTTATTTTCTTGATTTTTGTGATTCTAACTTATTCGAGAACGTTGATGAATTATTTTATTTTGATGTTAACTTTTCCACCCATGAACTAAATCTTTTTTGGGTTATAGTTATTTGGGTGAATGTTTTGTCATCTTTGATGCCCGTGATTTGAGATTGTCTATGTCATTGTTTCATTTGATTTATGCTTATTTTAAGTACATGCATGCAAGCTCTAGCATAGTTGATTGTGTGTTGTATTCTTAGATGTATTTTTAATTTTTAAAAAGGTTAAATATACTGGATCTTGAATCGTTTGATGCAAGCAAATACTCGACAAAATATTCATATCACTCTAGACATAGATGTTGTGAGTTGTAGATAGTAGAATGTTCATTGTAGTTATTTATCTAGAGTTCTATAGACATACAGTAACTTGGATTTCTAGCTTAAGATCTAGCTATTGAAAGAGGCAGGTTACAATAGTGACTCTCTGAGCAATTGATTAGGTAATATTTTTCCATGGCATTATTTTGATATGAACATTTCACCTGAATAATTCTAGTCCTATCATTCAACAATAGAAATACTTTTGCTTTTCTCTGTAATTTGCCACAACATTTTATTTACCATATCAATTTTTTGTTTTTAGCATTTGATTTGATTAATTCATTATACAAACATCTTATTCAACTTGAGAGTATTTCTTACTTTTGAGTATAGTCAATAGGATTATCATAACTTACTCAATTTCTTACTTTTGAGTATAGTCAATAGGATTATCATAACTTACTCAATTTCTTACCAATTTTCGATCCCTGTGGAGATTATACTTACTTATCACTTTATTGCTAGAATGCTGTGTACACTTGCACAATTGAATTAGTTATTTACACGTAATAATGACCTAAAGCATTGTTCGGAATACACCTAGAGCTAAAAAGCTAACCCTGTTATTTATCTTTAGTGCCTATTTTTGAGCTAAAAGTCACCTCTTGATGAACCTTTATAAAAAAACTCGAGCCAAAATATAAATTTGTACTTATCCTTTTCAATTGGTCTTGAATTGCATAACTACAGATGTCTAGCCGTTCATATTGAGGGTTATGGTGGATTTTGTTAAAATAAGAGTGAAATAGGGGGGATAAGTGTGTTATAATAATCATAGGTTAGCCAATATGTACAATAAAAGAAAATTTCATGAAGAAAATCAAAATAAGTAGAAAAAGTACTTGAAAAGAAAAATCATTTGTGAGTGAGATGTCTTGAAAAGGAGGAAAAAAATGTAACAATCAAAAAAAGTAGAAAAGCTCGTTCATTAGTGCACAAAAAACTCGTCAGCTAACCATGATTTTTATATAATGTTATGACTCCTATGTGGAGAAATAAGGAAGGTGTGAGAAGGTGACATAAGGCGGTGAATGAGAAAAGGTTACTAAGGGTATGAATAAGGGACAATATGATGTGCCAAACTATTTTCGTGCTTGAAACTATTTGATTCTTACTATTCTTGAAATATATACCTTTCCTAAGCCTCAAAATGTTACAAGCCAAAAAGCCCTATGTGATCTAGGTAGACTTATTCAAAATTCGAAGTCATAGTGAATAATTGTTTTTATCACTATTTGTATTATGCTAGGATAATCACATTATTTGTATAATTTATTAATGGATTCCTACATTTGAAACCCTTAATGCTTGTATGCTTTGTAATATACTGAACTTAGGTGCTTGATACCAAAAAGTGGTAAGTCAATTATATCTCATCCCAAGATTATATGTGAATATGAAATGTCTATTCATGTGCTCCAATGCTAACAGTTGTACTATACTTGTTTAAGAGTCATATTTTTATTTATTATTTTTGTTTATGTTGCTGAGGACAAGCAATGGCATAAGAGTGGGGGAGTTTCATATGTCATAATTCAGTGTAGTAGATTAAAGTAGTTTTCACACTTTAGGAGCTAGAACATAAGTATTTTTGTTGCATTTTAATTATATTTTAATAAATTTTAGTTAAGTTTAATAAATGTGTAATTTAAATCTTTTATTGATCCTAGGGGTCAAATGAGGCCTAAGTGTGAGCTAATATATTTTGTGAGTGTATAGGAGACCATTAGAAGACTTACTAACTCAAAATTGATCACTAGGTTGCAACAAGGAGCATTTGATGTCACAGCATGGGGAGCAGAATAAGAAAAGTCTAAGACTGCCTTCAATGTCGTGACACAGCCTAAGGATGTCACGACATACCCCTGTAGCTACCCTGAAGATGGGCATACTACCCTCAATGTCACGGCACTGGACCTGGTGTGTCGCGACATCACCGTTGTAAGGGAAAGTAAGATAAACAATAGGTGTTTTGGTCTGCACAATCCAACTTTATTCTCGGGAATGTCAAGTGACCTATGGTTAAGGACGATAGCCATCCTAAGTCTATAAATAGGCTCAACTAACACATGTTATGGACACCTCTTATTATTGTATAATTTTCTCTTTAGTTTTAGACTTTAGTTTTTCTTTTCTCTTAGGTTTTAAACTTTTTTTTTTCATTCTTGTTATCTACTTTTTGGGAAATGATTAGATTCTGAAATTATTCTTAAACTTTGCGAGGACTTAAATTCAATACAATTAGGCTTCTTCTAAACTCTATTCTTGAAATTGTTCTTTATGTTCATTTTTTCATTCAAGATATATTTTTTATTAGATCCATGAGGAACTAATCCTTCTGTGGGGGATTAGTGAGTCTAAGTATGAATAATTAATTGTTTTGTATTGTATTTTAATGGATTAACTATTCAAGACAAGAAGAATCTAACCTTAGGCTTGACAACCCTAGGAAGTCATCAAGTGGTAATTAACCCAAATTTGGTATGACCTATCCTTGAACACCTTAACCCTGATCCGATTTTGGACTGTGAGGTGACAAGATAATTAGTCCCTGTTGACTAAGTATTTCAGTGGATGGATTGGAAGATCTTACTGGGATATTGATTAGTTGATTGAACAGGTAAGCATGAGAAGACAGTTGATTAGAATTACTAAAGTGAGCTAATCACCCATGCCAATTTTTGATACATATTTCTTTATTTGGTTTATGCTTTTTATTTATTTAATTTTCTCATTTTTAATTATTAGCACAGTTATCAAAAACTCTTGTTTTGATTCTTCATACTATAAAATGATTAAAGTATTAATTAGATATATTTATGTTTAAGTTAAAGTTAATTTAGTGCTCGCCTCCCTTGGGTACAATCCTCGAAATACTAACCTAGTCCATTGTAAACTATATTACAACTTGACCTATAGACTCCCGGATGCCATTTTCGACATATTTTGTGCAGGACTTTTACTCTTAACATTGGTACATCTAGAGGCAGTCAAAACTACAACCCCTTTCCAAGATGACATCACTAACATCAATACAGATCTTGTAAGACATTAGTATGAGCAAGACTAAAGATTGAAGGAGGAGAATTTAACTATAAGTGCTTGTGAGGAAGGGAAGCTCTCAAATAACCAATTAACATTGAGTATAGAAGAATATCAAGATGGATTAGAAGAAACAACATCCAAATAAGTCATAAAACCAATTGAGGAAATGGTGAATGGACATCAGAATTAGTCAGGAGTTGAACTCATCTGTCCAACATTATTAGATTCTCTTGATGGAGAAAGCGTACAAAATCAATACGTTGTGGATATACCCTGATAATCAGAGTTGATGGTATTGACTAGTAATCTTGTGGAAGAATGCCCAAAGACTAGTAACGTTGTGGATATTTTTTGTAAGACAATAATCTTTAATCAGATACCACAAAAGTTGAATGACCTAGGGATCGTCTGAATGCAGACAAAATTTGAAAAAAATATATATCAACATGACTTATGATCACATGACAGGCATCATCCAAACAATCTCGCTGGTAAGCACGGAGATAGGGCTAAAGAAATCATGAAGTAGTCGATTATTGCAAGAAACACCTAATAGAAGAGTAAAAAGACCTCTAAAAAAACTCAAAGGCCTCTAGAACCAATATTATGGAATGGCACGCTAATCGAAATGTTAGAAGAAATGTTTAAGGGCTATATGCATAATAAATATGAATAGCAACCTTAAACCTTTTGTAGAATAAGGACAATAAAGGAAAGTCAAGATGGTTGTATTGTTCCTTAATTCTACAAGGGGTCAATAGCTATGACCTATGGAATGAATTGACAATGTTTAGTGCAGGAGAAAAGGGTAAACTTCGAGAATAAGATAAACGAAGAATAGAATGGCACAATGGGTGCTGGACTAATACGAACATAAATAAACTACAGGAAGCGCCCAAGAGTGTACTAACCGAACTGACAGATGAGTCCGGGAGTGAAACCTGACATGTTTTATGTAGCTTCAACTAACTATACAAAATTGTATATTTCGATGCCCAGTTAATTGAGATGTCATAGGAACACCAAAAACAGGGCTAACAGGTGCCTTTTAGCACTCTAAAGATCAAAAAATTAAGAAAACTAGAGTCGATGTAGAACATGGTCCCCTTGTGTTACAACATCATGTCCAATAGTAAGAAATTACAAAATATCATATTGATGTCTCGACATCACTCATCCATGTCGTGACATGGAGGACAGTTTCCAAAAATTTCATAACTACACAATGTGTCGTGACACCAAACCCTAGTGTCGCAACATTGGCAAACTGTCACGACACGGAAACCCTGTGTTGCAACATCACTGCAATTTTTTGTAAAGTCAACCTGACCCGATATGCACGTTCAACGGGTGGGAGCTCCCACCAAGAATATGGCTTGGGCAAGGGGAAAGCACCTATGGGACGAAGGCATCCACATCCTTTTGATGATTTTGAGGAGGATGATTAACCTTTTTTCGTTTTATTTTTAAAATACTGTATTAATTCTTGGATGATTGTAATTTGCTTTTTATTTTTTAGGGGTAGGATTAATAGTAAAGTATTAGTTGTTTTGTGTACTATTGTAATTTTATATGTAGGAACTACATATGGAGCAGGCACAATAATTAAAACTTTCAAACGAACAGTGGAGGAAGCACCCACCAATAGCCAATAGAACTATCATGATCAATCGGGTAACTTCTATCCTTATCTTTTTAAGTGCTACACATTGAGGACAATGTGTTAGCTAAAGTTTGGGGGGTAACATAAAAAAATTCTTTGATTTTTCTTGTCATTTTTGTGCTTGAGCTTGTAGAAATACAAGTGATTTGTTAGGAGCATGTACATAGGTTGATTGTATTCACAATAAATTTGGCATGAGGATAGGTGATTTTAAAATTTTTATTATTAGACTAATAAGTTCTATATATTACATAGTAAATGGATATTAGAGTAATTGAATATACCAAATGATGTAGAGAATACAAGGAAACAAGCATGCTAGTATGAATGATAAATTCTTGAATTTTTGGTTGTTTGGTTCATTAGAGTTGTGAATATTGAGATTCCTAAGGATAACCTAAGGCATTGTTTGGAATACACCGTGATCAAAAAAGCTAACCCTATTAGCTTAGTTCCCATTTTTGAGCTAGAAATCACTTCTTGATGAACCTTTATACAAAACCCGAGCCAAAATATAAATTTGTACTTATCCTTTTTTGTTGGTCTTGAACTGCACAACTATAGACATCTGATCATATGTATTGAGGGTTAAATAGATATATTTGTAACACCCCTAACCCGTATTTAATGCTGGACTAGGGTTAAAGGCATTACCGAAAAATCGAAAACATTTTACAAACAATTCACATACATCAACCACAAAACATAATCAAACATCATTACAGAGTCCCTTATATAAGTCAATGAGACCTTAAACATGCATTAGAAAGGGGTCGGGAGTAAACCGAGCTCATACAAAATTTTTTGAAACTTAAACAATTTTTCAAAGTTTCACAGATCACATGCCAGTGTGAATAGACCGCGTGCCTCCCACGACTTTAGACACGCCCGTGTGTCTAGGCCGTGTCAAAACAGAGCATACTTATTGACTTGTCCACACGGCCACATGACATGCCCGTGTCCCAGGCTGTGTGAAAATTAAGGAGGCTACTGACTTGGGTCACACGGCCAGTCACTCGCCCGTGTGTCTAGACTGTGGTTGAAACTAACTTGGCCACATGGCCTAACACACACCTGTGTGTGTGACCGTGTGATCTGCCTAGGCTCATTTCGAAATGGCCCTCGAGCAACATGGCTAAGACACACGCCCATGTCTTTGCCTGTTTGTCCAAAAATAGGCCATTTAGAAGGCCAATTTGCCTCCCATTAAGGGTCCTCCCTACAATCATCAAAACCACAACATTTTATGCCAAATTCTCAACCATTTCTCAACCAAAACATATACCATTCATGCCATAAGATTATCAACCAATTTCATGCTTGAAACACATACCAAATCATATCATTCCGTAAGCTAAATACATACCAAAACATATGATTTATAACCATAATATCCATCATTCAATCTCATGCCATAATCTTACCTTTTCTCCAAATAAGCACAATTCAAAAACTTACCAATTTGACCAATTTCTTCGGCCATTCATGAACACATCAAACATACCAATATTGCATCACATATCATATACTAAAACCAATCTATAAGTTCAACCATAATTAAGCCATATCACATGGCTAAATATACACTTCACAAAACATATTCAACTACCTCTAGCCTATACATGCCATACTTCAATATATACAATTTAAAAAGGTACCAAAGTAAGGTTCGATAGTGTGGTGATGATCCTCGACGATTTCCGCGCTCCCGATAACTACGTTATCTATAAAACAATGCAAACACACACAAAGTAAGCTTTCAAAAGCTTAGTAAGCCATATATAAATAAACTTATCACAAATCACAAATGTAGATAAATCATTTATATGATTCATGGCATAATTCAATGTCAAGTTCATATTTCTTATTTAGCTCAAATACTTGGGACCACTTGCTCACATGTGCCTCACATTTCCATATAATACAAATATACTTCATATGTTCACACATATAAACATATACTTACCTTCCATTCTCAAACTTAATGTACACGCCATATTACCTGAATCGGATACATGTTCACATAGTCATTCATTTTCTCGGAATGCCCGTTGAACCGTTCAGAATCATAAGGATACGCGGATAACTCAGAAAGCTTGTACAATGCCAACGTCCCGAACGTGGTCTTACATGTAATCAAATATCGATGCCACTATCCCAGATAGGGTCTTACACGAAATCAAGTACGATGCCAACATCCCAGACGTGGTTTTACACGTAAATACCAAATCGATGCCAACATCCCAGACGTGGTCTTATACAATATCACATATCGAAAATCCTATGTCATGACATATGTATCCTAACTATTCCTATGGTTTATACGGGGCTTTTTAGACATCAGAACCTTGTTGATAGTTTCTCGAATATCTCATATTCAAAGCATATAGCCATTCAACATAGTTTAATAGCATAAAAGCATAAACAAGCCATTTCAAATACGTTTATTTGTATATACACTTACCTCGTATGGATTTGGATAGACGAAATCAGCTACTCAACGACCTTCGACTTCCCCGATCTAATTCCGTTTTCTTTGATTCTTGATTTATATAAATTCAAATTTAAATCTTTTATTCACCAAATCATTCAAATCAATCCACAAAAACACATTTAGGGAATTTTACAAATTAGCCCTCATATTTTCATATTTTGACAATTTAGTCCCTAATCACAAAAATCACAAAGTACACAAAATTTCTTTGCACACATGCCTAGCCGAATTCTCATAGTACTCATACAATTCCACACACATTTCATTTATTTAACATTTTAGTCCTTCAATTTACAAATTTCACAATTTAGCCAATTTTACTCAAATTCATCAAAAAATCAAAGACAAAATATATTAACCCAACACATATCTTCTATTTTCCAACAACTAAAATCACAAAACTCACACTTTCATCAATGGCATATTTCAAAATCATCAACAAAATCAGAAATCAGGGCATGGGCTTGATAGAATACAGTGCAACGATTGCAAAAACGTTGAAATTATCAAAAACCGAACAAAACACATACCTAAACCAAAGGAAACAATGGTCGAACCCTAGCTTGGATTTTCTTTCTTTTTTCTCCTTCAATTTTCGACAATAAGAACACATAATAGCCTTATTTCTTGCTTTTAGTTTATTTTACCTAACATTAATATACATTTTACTATTTTATCCTTGCATTAAAACATTAATAAGCCATTATACTAAAGCCGTTATTGTCCACTTATATGTTCAATGGTCAAATAACAACATAAGAACCTTTCATTTAAAAAGACATAGAAAATAGGCACTTTAACAATTAGCAAGCCACTTTTACATTTTATGCGATTAGGTCCTTTTATCAAATTAAGCACACAAACGATTAAATTTTCATACGAAACTTTCAGACATACTAATTCACATATATTAATCACAGAAAATAATATTAAAATATTTTTTGACTCGGATTTGTGGTCCCAAAACTACTATTCTGACTAGGGTCTAAATTGGACTGTTACAATTCTCCCCCCTTAGGGATTTTCGTCCCTGAAAATTCTTACGATTGAACATATTCGGGTATTGTTGTCTTATAGTATCTTTGGGGTCCCATGTAGCCTCTTCAATACTGTGCCGATGCCACATCACTTCAACTAATGAAATCTTCTTTATTTGTAATTATTTAACCTCACAAGCTAAACTACGGATCAATTTTTTATCGAAGGTCATATCAGACTGAATCTCAATCTCAGACGGAGGAAGTACATATGAAGGATCGGATCTATATCGTCGAAGCATCAATGCGTGAAATACATTGTGAATCTTTTCTAGCTCAGGTGGCAACAATAATCTATAAGCAACCGGCCTGATACGCTTAGTAATCTCATACGGCCCGATAAACCTCAGACTCAATTTGCCTTTTCTACCGAACTGAAGTACTTTCTTCCACGGGGATACTTTCAAAAACACTTTGTCACTGATCTCAAATTCAATGTCTTTTCTTTTCAAATCTGCATAAGATTTTTGACGATCGGAAGCTACTTTCAAACTATCTCGAATCAATTTTACTTTCTATTCAGTCTCTTTCATCAAATCAATCCTGTGTATCTTATTTTCATTGAGCTCAGTCCAATACAAAGGTGTACAACATTTGCGACCATATAAGGCTCCGTATGGTGCCATTTTAATGTTCAATTGAAAAAAATTATTATAGGTGAATTCAATCAAAGAAAAATACTGTTCCTATGTACTTTCAAACTTAAGAAGGCAACATCTAAACATATACTCAAGAATCTGAATAATTTGCTAGGATTGACCATTCGTTTGCAGGTGGAAAGTAGTACTGAAATGTAGTTTCGCACCTAGAGCATCTTGCAATTTCTTCCAGAATCGTGATATGAATCTCGGATCTTTGTCTGACACAATAGATAATAGCACACCATGCAATCTCACAATATCAGAAATGTATAACTCAACTAACTTATCAAGCGAGTAATCAGATTGTACCGAAATAAAATGGGCTGATTTCGTCAATCGATCAACTACAACCCAGATTGCATCTTTCTTTATCAGAGATGGGGGCAATCTCGAAACAAAGTCCATCCCCACTCTATCCCATTTCCATTCCGGAATCATAATTGGTTGTAACAAACCAGATGACACTTGATATTCATCTTTAACTTGTTGACAGATTAAGCATTCCGCAACAAATTCAGATATATTATGCTTCATACCAGGCCACCAATAATGTTGTTTTAAATCGTTATACATTTTGTACTACCCGGATGTATAGATAAACGACTATTGTGGGATTCATTCAAACCATCTAAACCAATTCTAGATTTTTTGGAGCACAAATTCGATCTCAGAATTTTAAACAATCATTGTTATCAACTTAAAATTAAAAATCAGAATTCATATCACATTGAGCTTGTTTTGCTATTATCTCATTGTAAACCTTCTGAGCTTCAATAATTTGTTGTAAGAAAAATGGTCTTGCTTTCATTTTGGCTAAAATCGAACCATCATCAGACACAACCAAATGAGCATTCATCGCACGCATAGCAAACAGTGATTTCCGACTCAAAGCATTAGCAACAACATTTGCTTTTCTCGGATGATAATCAATCACAAGTTCGTAGTTTTTTAACAGTTCTAACCATCTTCTCTGTCGTAGATTCAAATCTCTCTGAGTCATCAAATATTTCAAACTCTTATAATCAGAATATACGTGACATTTCTCACCAAACAGATAGTGGCGCCAAATTTTCGGAGCAAACACAATCGCAGCTAATTCCAGATCGTGAGTTGGATAATTCTTTTCGTGTGGCTTTAACTGTGTCGAAGCATAAGCAATGACTTTACCTTCCTGCATCAAAACACATCCCAAACCATTCAACAAAGCATCACTGTAAATCACAAATTCTTTACCTAATTTGGGTTGTACTAACACTGGAGCTTCGATCAATAAGGCTTTCAACTGATCAAAGCTTTTCTGATACTTTTCAGACCATTCAAATTTTCCATATTTCTGAAGCAATTTTTTCAACGAAGTTGCAATCATAGAAAAGCCTTTTACGAACCGTTTATAATAATCGGTAAGTCCCAGAAAAATACAGACTTCAGAGACATTTCTCAGAGGCTTCCAATCCAAAATAGCTGAACTTTTGCTCGAATTAACTGAGATACCTGATGCTGACACAATATGGCCCAGGAAACCAACTTCGCGCAACCAGAACTCACATTTACTAAACTTCACATGCAATTGCTTATCTCGCAAAGTCTACAGCACTATTCTTAGATGTTTGGCATGCTCGGATTCATCACGCGAATAAATCAATATATCATCAATGAATACGACAAAAAATCGATCTAAATATGGTCTGAAAATTCTATTCATCAAATCCATAAAGATAGCAGGTGCATTTGTTAATCTGAAAGGCATAACTTAGAATTCATAGTGGCTATACCTAGTTCTGAATGTAGTTTTCGGAATGTTTGAGTCTTTTACTCGCAATTGATAATAGCTTGATCTCAAATCTATCTTCGCAAACACAGTAGCTCCTTTCAATTGATCAGACAAATCATCAATTCAAGGTGAAAGATACTTAATCTTGATAGTCACTTTATTCAACTAACGATAATCTATACACATTCTCATCGTACCGTCTTTCTTTTTCCCAAACAGAATAGGAGCACCCTAGGGTGAGAAACTCAGTCTAACCAATCCTCTATCGGTCAACTCTTGTAACTGAGACTTTAATTTCTTTATCTCGATTAGAGCCATTCTATACAGAGCTATCGAAATCGCAGTAGTTCCCGATACTAACTCAATGCCAAATTCAACTTCTCGAATCGGAGGTAATCCCGAAAGTCCTTTCAGAAGCACATCAGGGAATTCACAGACAACAGGCACTGATTGAATTTTCTTTTCTGACACTTTCGAATCGATCACATAGGCAAAGTAAGCTTCACAACCTTTTCTCATAATACTCAAAGCTTTCATCAAAGATATCACAGCAGGCAATCCATTCAAATCACTAGATTCAATTTGAACTATTCCATCATTCTGGCATCTCAAATCAATAGTTTTCCGTTTGCAGTTCACAATAGCATCATGAAAAGTTAACCAATCCATACCCATAATTATATCAAACTCATCTAAAGGTAATAATATCAGATCGGCTGGAAAAAAATGTCTCAATACATTAATGGACAATTCTTGCAGACTTTATCAACTAAAACACATCTGCCTAGGGGGTTCGATACTTTAATTACGAATTCAGTAGACTCTATAGGCAAAGTCTTACTATTCACTAAATTCATGCATATATAAGAATACATTGATCTAGGATCTATCAAATCAATCATAGAAGTATCGTAAAGTGTGAAATTACCTGTAATCACATCTGGAGATGAAGCTTCCTTATGAGCTCGAATGACATAGGCTCTGGCAAGTGCACGAGCCTCAGATCTAACAATAGTGTCTTTTGTCCCTCTTTGACTACCACTCACATTTCCCATATTTCTGGGAGGTCTACCACGAGATGCATTGTTGCTTGGCCTCAGATTTTGCATAATTTCTTGCTCGACAGATTTGGGAAAATCACAGATGAAATAGTCTAATAATACACAATTGAAACAAGCCTGATCGTACAGTCTACAATTTCCTGGATGTCTTTTACCAAAGTGTTTACACTCAGGTTGATCAGATTAAACATTTCCAACACTGGCAACAGATGTAGCTGGAGTTCTAAAGCTCGAATGTGATATAGCACAACCTCTATTCGAATATCCCACATTAGCCTTTGAACGGCTATAATCATCTCAAAATTTCTTTGACATAGACTGAAATGACTTGCTCGATGATCTCTTTCGCACTTCTCTAGCTTCTAAATCGACTTTTCTTTTCTCTTTTCGAGTTCTTCAGCTTTACATGCTCTTTCAACAAGTATAACGAATTCTTTAATCTCGAGAATCTCGACTAACAAACGAATATCCTCGTTTAAGCCATCTTCAAATATTTTGCACATTATTGCCTCAGTAGATACACATTCTCGAGCATACTGACTTAATCTTACAAATTCTCACTCGTATTCTATAACAGACATATGACCTTGTTTAAGCTCAAGAAACTCTTTACGTTTTTGATCGATAAATCTCTGACTGATATACTTCTTCCGGAATTCAGGCTGGAAGAAATCCCAGGTGACTCACTCACTCAGAACCATGGATATCAAAGTCTTCCACTAGTGATAGGCCGTATCTCTCAAGATCGAAGCGGCACAGTTTAAGTATTCATCGAAATTCAATGACAATTCATCAAATACTCTTATCGTATTCTCTAGCCAGAACTCGACTCTCTTATCGAAGCGGCGCAGAACTTTTTGACCTCATATTTTCTAATCTTATCAACAGGAGGCTTAATCAACTGATTCGGATTAGCTTGTGTCATAACAGGAACTTGCAGAGGATTACCAGGGTTGAGGGTTGTTGAATAGCCAGATTAGTTCTAATGTACTGACTGAACAAATCATTCATCATTTGGTAGAAGGCTTGTCTAGCCTCTCCATCTTGGCTACTCGTAGCTGATCTAGAATCGAATGGTGCTGTCCCTTGTGCGGGAGCAAGTGTATTGCTCTTGACTTCGTCAGCTACGGCTTGTTCAGGATCCATTTACTATATAAAAACACATTTTCTTTGTCAGGATTCATCACACTATTGTAGTTCATAAATATGGCATGTATAGCAAGACTCACATATGCTACGTTAGTCCCAGAATCGACTAAGTCGTAGCTCTAATACCAACCAAATATAACACCCTTAACCCATATCCGACGCCGAACTAGGGTTAAAGGCATTACCGGACAATCAGAAACATTTTACAAATAATTCACATACATCAACCACAAAACATAATCAAACATCATTATAGAGTCTATTATATAAGTCATCGAGACCTTAAACATGCATTACTATGGGGTCGGGACAAAACTGAGCTCATACGAAGTTTTTTAAAACTTAAACGATTTTTCAAAGTTTCAAAAATCACATGCCCGTGTGAGCAGGCCGTGTGTATCACACGGCTTTAGACACGTCTGTGTGTCTAGGCCATGTCAAAACAGAGCATACATACTGACTTGTCCACATGGGCACATGGCAGGTCGTGTGCCAGGCTATGTGAAAATTAGTAAGGCTACTGACTTGGGTCACACGGCCAGTCACACGCCCGTGTGTCTAGCCCGTGGTCGAAACTGACTTGGCCACACGACCTAGCACACGTCAGTGTGTGCGACCGTGTGGTCTGCCCAGGCTCATTTCGAAATGGCCTTCGAGCAACACGGCAGGGAGATACGCCCGTGTGGGCAAAAATAGGTCATTTACAAGGCCAATTTGCCTCCCATTAAGGGTCCACCCTACAATCATCAAAACCACAACATTTTATGCCAAATTCTCAACCATTTCTCAACTAAAACATATACCATTCATGCCATAACATTATCAACCAATTTCATGCTTGAAATACATACCAAATCATATCATTCCATAAGCCAAATACATACCAAAACATATGATTTATAATCATAATATCCATCATTCGATCTCATGCCATAATCTTACCTTTTCTCCAACTAAGCACAATTCAAAAACATACCAATTTGACCAATTTCTTCGGCCATTCATGAACCCATCAAACATACCAATATTGCATTGCATATCATATACTAAAATCAAACCATAAGTTCAACCATAATTAAGCTATATCACATGGCTAAATATACACTTCACAAAACATATTCAACTACCTCTAGCCTATACATGCCATACTTCAATATATATATTTTCAAAAGGTACCAAAGTGAGGTTCGATAGTGTGGTGACGATCTTCGACGATCCCTGCACTCCCGATAGCTACGATATATATAAAACAATGCAAACACACACAAAGTAAGCTTTCAAAAGCTTAGTAAGCCATATACAAATAAACTTATCACAAATCACAAATATAAATAAATCATTTATATGATTAATAGCAAAATTCAATGTTAAGTTCATATTTCACATTTAGCTCAAATACTTAGAACCACTTGCTTAAACATGCATCACATTTCCATATAATACAAATATACTTCATATGTTCACACATATAAACATATACTTACCTTCCATTCTCAAACTTAATGTACATTACATACATACCTGAATCGGATACATGTTTACATAGTCCTTCATTTTCTCAGAATGCCCGTTGAACCGTTCGAAATCATAAGGATACGCAGATAGCTTGGAAAGCTTGTACCATGCCAATGTCCCAGACGTGGTCTTACATGTAATCAAATATTGATGCCATTGTCCCAGACAGGGTGTTACATGAAATCAAGTACGATGCCAATGTCCCAGACTAGTCTTAAATGTAAATACCAAATCGATGCCAATGTCCCAGACGTGGTCTTACACGATATCACATATCAAAAATTCTATGTCATGACATATGTATCCTAACTATTCCTATGGTTCATACAGGGCTTTTCGGATATCGGAACCTTGTTGATACTTTCTCAAATATCTCATATTCAAGGAATATAGCCATTCAACATAGTTCAATAGCATAAAAGCATAAATCAACCATTTCAAATATGGATTCGGATTCGGATTTACCTCATATGGATTCGGATAGACGGAATCAGCTACTCAACGACTTTCGACTTTCCCCGATCTAATTTTGTATTCTTTAATTCTTGATCTATATAAATTCAAATTTAACTATTTTATTCACAAATCATTCAAATCAATCCACAAACACACATTTAGGGCATTTTCAAATTAGCCCCCATATTTTCATATTTTGACAATTTAGTCCCTAATCACAAAAATCACAAAATAGACAAAATTTCTTTGCACACATGCCTAGCCGAATTCTTATAGTACTCATACAATTCCACACACATTTCATTTACTTCACATTTTAGTCTTTCAATTTACAATTTTCACAATTTAGCCCATTTTACTCAAATTCATCAAAAATTCAGAGACAATATATATTAACCCAACACATATCTTTTATTTTCCAACAACTAACATCACAAACTCAAAAATTCATCAATGGAATATTTCAAAATCATCAAAAAAATCAGAAATTAGGGCATGGGCTTGATAGAATACAGTGCAACGATTGCAAAAGTGTAGAAATTATCAAAAACTGAACAAATTACATACCTAAATCAAAGGAAACAATGGCTGAACCCTAGCTTGGATTTTCTTTCTTTTTCTCCTTCAATTTTCGGTAATAAGAACACATAATAGTCTTATTTCATGCTTTTAGTTTATTTTACTTAACATTAGTATACATTTTACTATTTTACCCTTGCATTAAAACATTAATAAGCCATTATACTAAGGCCATTATTGTCCAGTAATATGTTCAATGGTCAAATAACAACATAAGGACCTTTCATTTAAAAAGACATAGTAAATAGGCACTTTAACAATTAGCAAGCCACTTTTACATTTTATACGATTAGGTCCTTTTATCTAATTAAGCACACAAACGATTCATACGAGACTTTCACACATACTAATTCACATATATTAATCACAAAAAATAATATTAAAATATTTTTCTAACTCTGATTTTTGGTCCCGAAATCACTATTCCGACTAGGGTCTAAACCGGACTGTTACAACATTAAGGTAAACTTTGTGAAAATAGAGTGAAATAGGAGGGATCAGTGTGGTTTAGTAATCATGGGTTAGACAATATGTGCAAAGAAAATAAAATGTCAAGAATAAAATAAAACCAATTATAAAATGCACTTGAAAAGGAAAAGCATTTTTAAGTGAGATGTATTGAAAAAAAAAGGAAAAAATTGTGACAATGTCACATAAAGTAGAAAAACTCTTTCATTAATGCATAAAAAACTCATGAGCTAACCATGATTGTTATATTAATGTGTGACTTCCTAGGTGAAGATATAAGGAAGGTGAAAGAAGGAGACATAAGGCGATGAGCGGGAAAGGGTTACTAGGGGGAAGAATAGTGAAGAATTTGATTTTCCAAACTATTTTTGTACTTGAAACGATTTGATGCTTACTATTCTTGAAATCCATACTTGACCTTAGCTTCAGAATTTGACAAGCTAAAATTCCCTATTGATCTATGTAGACTTATTTAGAATTTGAAATCATACAGAATAATTGTATCAATGACTGTTTGTATTATGCGAGGATAGTCAAATTATTTGTACAATTTTTTGATGGATTTCTACATGTGAGACCCTTAATGTTTGTATGCTTTGTAATATACTGAACTTAGGTATTTGATACCAAAAGTGGTAAGTCAGTTATATCTCATGCAAAGATTATGTGTGAATATGAAATGTCTACTCATGTGCTCCAATGCTAACACTTGTACTATACTTGTTCAAGGGTCATCTTTTTATTTATTATTTTTATTTGTGTTGCTTGAGGACAAGCAATGAATTGTGTTGCTTGAGGACAAGCAATGACTTAAGTGTAAGGGAATTTGATTTGCCGTAATTCAGTGTAACATATTAAATTAGATTTTTCACTTTAAGAGCTTAAGCATAAGCATTTTAGTTGAATTTTAGTTATATTTTAGTAAAGTTTAGTTAAGTGTAATAAATATTTAATTTGAGTCTCTTATTTACCTTAGGGGCTGAATAAGGCGTAAGGGTGAGCTAATAAATGTTGTGAGTATGTCAGAGACCACTAGAAGGCGTACTAACTCGATACTGGTAGCTAGGTTGCAACACGGAGCATTTGATGTCACAACATAGGGAGCAGAATAAGAAAAGTCCAAGACTGCCTTCGATGTCACAAAACAGCCTATGAATGTCTTGACATACCCCTGAAGATACCCTGAATATGGACATACTGCTCTTAATGTCACGACAGAGGACTTAGTGTGTCGTGACATTGCATCTAAATGGAAAATTAATACGAGCAAGGGGTGTTTTGGTTCACATAATCCATCTTTAAGTTTGGGAAACTCAACTGACCTACGGTTAAGGACGACAACCATTCTAAGTCTATAAATAGGCTCAGCTAAGACATGTTATAAGGACCTTTTTACTTTGTGTAATTTTCTCTTTTGATTTAGACTTTACATTTTCTCTTTTCTTAGGTCTTAGACTTCTGTTCTTGTTATTTTCCATTGGGAAGAAATAAGATTTTGGAATTATTCTCAAATTCTATGAGGATTCTATACTTAAAAACATTACAATTAGGCTTCTTCTAAATTTTACTCTTGAAACTGTTATTTATTATCATTATTTTGTTCAAGTTTATAGTGTTTACTAGATTCATGAGGAACTAATCCACCTGAGGGAGATTAGCGAGTGGAGGTATGAATAATTAATTGTTTTGTAGGGATTTCTTAACGGATCAATTGCTTAGGAAAGGGTGAACCTAAACCTTAGGCTTGACAACATTAGGAAATAATCAAGGTTAGAATTAACCTAAATTTGGTATGGTCTATCCGTGAACACCTTAACCCTGAACCAGTCTAGACTGTGAGGTCGAAAGATAAGTAGTTCTTACCAACTTAGTATTTTAATGGACGTATCAAAAGGTCTTGCTGGGATATTGACTAGTTGATTGAATAAGAAAGCCCAAGATGATATTTGATTATGATCACCGAAGCCAGCTAATCACCCATGCCTAATTTGATACATATTTCCTTATTTGATTTCTTGCCTTTGATTTGTTTAATTTCTTTTTATGTTTTTAACATAATTTATTAAAACTCTTCTTTTAATCTTTCATACTATAATTTAATTAAAGTATTAATTGTAATAGCCCGATTTAGACCCTAGTCAAAATAGTAGTTTCGACACCATAAATTTGAGTCAAAAATATTTTAATATTATTTTTAATTCTTACAATATGTGAATTAATATGTGTGAATTTTTCGTATAAAAACTTGATCGTTTGTGTGCTTAATTCGATAAAAGGACCTAATCGCATAAAATGTAAAAGTTGCATGCTATATGTTAAGTGTGCCTATTTGTTATGGTTTATTAAAGCAAAGGTCCTTATGTTGTAATTTGACCATGGTTAGTGGGATTGGTCATAAATGACCTTAAAATGGATGAATTTTAATGTTTAAAACGAAGGTTAAATTGGTAAATTATGTAATAATGTTGATTAAATAAAAGAAAACATGAATTTAGGGTTATATTCATCATCTTTACCGAAAATACAAAGAAAAAGAAAAGAGAAAGAGATTTTTAGGGTTTGGCAAGCTCAAGCATCAATTAGGTATGTGGTATTGATCGGTTTTCGATAATTTCTACATTTTTGAGATTGTTGCTTAGTAATCAATCAAGCCCATGCCTCAATTTCTAAATTTGATAATGAATTTGAGTTATGCCATTGATGAAATTGTAAGCTTTGTGATGTTGGTTAATGGAAAATGAAAGATATGTGTTGGATTAATATGTTTTGTCTTTGAATTTTTGATGAATTTAAGTATTTTGGACTAATTTGTGAAGATTTGAAATTGAGGGACTAAAATATGAAATAAATGAAATATGAGGGTTTATATGTGCTAAGGGAAAATTCAGCTAAGCATTTGTTATATAAATTGTGTATTTGGTGATTTTATGAAATAAGGACTAAAGTGTTAAAATGTGAAAAATTGAGGTCTAATTTGTAAAATGCCCTAAATATGTGTACATGGATTGATTATGTAACACCCCAAACTCGGCCCAGATGTTATGGCCAAGTCTGGTGTGTCACCTTGAAGTGTTTTTCGAAAACCATGTTTTCATTGAAAACCCTTCTTGATGTTTAGAAACTTTTACCGTTTAAACTTGTATAAAACCTTAGCCTTACTTTTTTTTATCAAAACGTGATTCATTGTAATAATCAAAAAATTGTTAACAACCTTGTAAAATTTTATGGGAAACTTTGAAAACTTGTAAACCTTTGTAGTGGCAGAAACATGTTATTTTAAAAACAGTTAGGTATCAAAAAATCAAACCTTCTTTGTTATGGCTTAAAGTGAATGGATACTGCGCACGAGGTAGGATTCAAGAAAAGAGGAGGTGAGTCGATTAGACTACTTAAGTACCTAGCTCTTCCATGATACAATCCTAGACATGCACACATCCATTGCCACACTTTAAGCTAGCTACTTGTCCACAAACAACAAATTAAGTTTAAGTCAATTTAAAATATTTATTTCCTTTGAAAACATTTACGTTGCGGAAGCTTTGCTCGGTTGTCATGATATCTTGAAAATAAGTAACTTTTATAAAACGCGCCCTAGAGCTAACCAATTTTAAGGAATCAATTTAAGTGATGTGAATCTCAAGTTGAAAATAATTTAAGTAATTTAAAACCCAAAATAAAAATAATAGAGCGGCCTTATCACAACTTTAACCAAAATAGAAATAATCAAAAATAAATGCAAAATTTGAAAGGAAGCTAATTGAAACTTATTTAAAAACTAGAAATTTAATCTTCGTGGCCACTCTGAATCCTGCCCAGCTCCATGTCCACCAATTAGGGCTCACCTGCATGGATAGAAGAGAAAGGGGTGAGTTTGGAAAACTCAGTGTGTATAGAAAACCCATCCAAAGCCCAAGTCAGCTCAAGCCCATTGGGCCTAAGCCCTATTCAGATAGCAGTAGGTACTGGGCCGAAGCCCTTTTCAGAATACAGTAAACTGGGCCTTAGCCCCTTTTCAGATAACAGTATGACCCGTAGGCCCATTCCAAAACAGAACAGACATATTCGTGTATGCAAGCCCAACCCAGCCTATAACCAACTGCTACACTCCACCCGTACCAGCCCTACACTCCATGTGGGGAATAGCCCAACCCACCCAGCCCTACACTCCACAGTTGCAGCACTGCTGCTCAGATATTAGTAAGTTGGGACAAAGCCTCCAGTACGTGGACAAGCCACTTTCAATACTTCCTCCATCAATAACCCAGTGCCATGCATCAGATAATAATAACATAGCATGCAGTAAATAGTAACAGTCAAACATGTATTCAGGTCAACCTTAACCCTAGGGTTATATTAGTAATTTTGCTCCTAGGGGTAAATCTGTAAATTTTCCACCTATAAAGGTATTTCAGTAATTTTATCAGTTTTAAGGGTTCTCATGAATGTTACGGTCTTTACTAGCCCATTTGTCATCGCAATAACTCATTTGTCTCAATTTCACAATTTTAGCCATTGGGCCCTAAAATCCCTAATGGGCTCTATAGTGTCTACTAGCAATTTAAGCCCATTTAATTCAAGTTTTATAACCAGTTTACTAGTTTAAGCAGTTTCGATTCCACAGTCTAACAGAAAATACTTATTGCCTATGTTTTTTATTATTTTACCCATATGGGCCCGTAAGCCTATTGGGCCCAGTTTTAGCCTATCGAGGCCCAATTACCAAATTTCACACACGACTAACTTACCACTTTGCGATTTCAGATCTAATGATTCCTAAATGTCTTGTGAGCACTCGCACACTCACAAGTCCACGAAATGCCAAATTTTCAGCATTTCAGCTTTTACCGATTTGAACTATGAGAGGGTGTTTGGTATACACTTGTTTCACGACGACTGCTACTGAGATCCCTTACGATGTCCTTTTTGTCGAAAACCGATGACTACGTCTAAGTCTAGTTGTTCCAAATATCCAAGCCTTCGATCAAACCTCTAGAAGACACTAATCACCAAAAGAAATCGTCGGTTAAAGACCCCTAAAGCCCTATGCCCAAATCGACAGCCTCCCTAGATTTTAGGGAAATTGGCTTTTCTAAATTGTAAAATAAAACTAGATCTGAGGTGATGAGCACTTACCACTTATACCTCTTTGATTTCTATGCAGATCTGATGCAGATCTATCCTCTAAACGATAGTAGAACTCGAATCCAGGAGGTCTGAAGTTTCGGCTATGAGTCCCTAAATCTATGGTATTTCAGCTTTTTAAGTGATGAAGAAGATGACGATTTCAGGCTATAACTTTGAAGTAATGTTGTCGACAGATACTAAGGGTTTAGACAAGATGAAAGTTGATCAAAAGGAACAAAAATAACTGAAGGATTTTGGCTTGGAGAAATCGGCACAAGAAGTGAGTTTTCGGGATTTCAGCTTTTATGGCGATCGGCTATGAAGGTTTTGTGGAGGATGGGATCGATAGAGAAGGTGAGTAAGGTGATCAGAAGCTTTCGGCTAGAAGAAAAAGCAAAAAGGAAGAAAGAAAATTGAGGAAAAAGAGAGGAAGAAGAACTCAGCACCAAGGAGAAGAAATTTGTGTTTTCGGCTTTTGTGAGAACTCAGAAAGGATGAATGGCAGTAAAAGCTTTCAGGTGGCTTACCCTAATTCTCCAAGACAGAAAAAGAAAAGAACCTAAACCTAATATCAACTAAAACAATCGGCCCAACCTCCCTAAGGCCCTTGTCGAGATTCACTGAAGTGATCACATGCCCGGCACATGCCTAAAATTAAAAAGTAACAATATGCCTACCTTGCAACTTGAACCCTGGACCTTTAATTCCTTCCCAGGTGCCATTTTTTTTAGGAACTTAGTGGCGCCACCTTGCCACTTTACCAAGGCCTTATTTATGTCATAATTTATGAAATTCTTCTTAAAAGCCCACTTAACCAAGTCTCCTATTCATTTAAAATCCAACCTTGATATTTTACCGCGTTTAACTTAGGCTTGGGCCTTCTAAAGGCCTACTAACGCATTTAAACACAATTCCAATATTCAGAACACCAAAATTTCAAAATTTACCAAAAATCACAGAAACCCAAAAAATCCTGAAAATCAGGGCGTTACAACTCTACCCCCTTAAAGAAATTTCGGCCTCGAAATTTACCTGATCCAAATAATTGAGGGTATTGTTGACGCATAGTCTCTTCTGACTCCCAAGTAGCCTCTTCCCTTCCATGATTATGCCACAGTACTTTCACCAACGGAACTGACTTCCTTCTTAAAACTTTAACCGCTCGATCTAAAATTTGCACAGGTTCCTCCTTAAAGGTCAAATCAGTCTTTACTTCAATCTCCTCCACTGGAACAACATGTAAAGGATTCGATCGATATCGTCTCAACATGGACACATGAAAGGCGTCATGGATTCTGTCCAGCTCCGGTGGTAACTCTAACTGATATGCTACTGGCCCTACCCGTTTAAGAACCCGATAAGGCCCTATAAACCGTGGACTCAGTTTACCTTTCTTGCCGTACCTCAAGATCTTCTTCCAAGGTGAAACCTTCAAGAAAACCATATCCCTAATAGCGAACTCAATCTCTTTACGCTTTAGATCTGCATACGAATTCTGTCTATCAGATACCTCCTTTAATCGATCTCTTATCAACTTAACCTTATTTTCAGTATTTGCCACTAATTCGGGTCCAAGCACTTGTCGTTCACCCAACTCTGTTCAACACGTAGGCGTAAGACATCTTCACCCATAGAGTGCCTCATATAGAGCCATCTGAATACTTGTTTGGTAGCTGTTGTTGTATGCAAACTCCGCCAATGGCAAGTAGTCCTCCGAACTACCACGAAAATCGATAATACAACCTCTTAACATATCCTCCAAAACTTGAATAACCCTTTCTGACTGTCCATCTGTCTGAGGCTGAAAACCAGTACTGAAATCCACTCGTGTACCCAACACCTCCTGCAACTTCTGCCAGAACTGAGATGTAAACCTAGGGTCTCGATCAGAAATAATCGACACTGGCACCCCATGCAGTTGCACTATCTCCGCCACATACAACTTGGCCAACTTTTGCAGTGAGTAATCAATACGGACAGGTATGAAATGGGTAGATTTCGTTAACCTATCCACAATTACCCACACAGAATCGTTCTTGGTGGGTGTCAAAGGTAGCCCACTCACGAAGTCCATAGTTACTCTCTCCCACTTCCATAGTGGAATTTTCACCGGTTGTAGTAATCCATAAGGCAATTCGTGCTTGGCCTTAACTTGCTAGCACGTCAGACATTTCCCAACAAATTCAGTCACCTCTCGTTTTAGTCCAGGCCACCGGTACACCTCTCGCAGGTCTCGATATAACTTATTTCCTCCAGGATGCATAACACAAGGTCCACCATGAGCCTCTTTTAGAATTGTCCGCCTCAATTTAGGGTCCTTCGGAATGCAAACTCTACCACGAAAGCACAGAACTCCGTCAGTATTCAGTCCAAAATCCTCATTCTCACCATTCTTAACTTGCCGAAATCGAAGAACTAACGAATCATCTTTCAACTATTTTTCTTTAATCTGTTCAGTCCAAGTAGGCCTCACTTGCATTTCTGCCAACAGACTTCCATCGTCGAACAGACTGAAACGTGCAAACAAGGCTCTCAAATCAGCAACAACCCTTCGACTCAAAGCATCAGCCACCACATTAGCCTTACTTGGGTGGTACTCAATCGAACAGTCGTAACCCTTAAGCAACTCTATCCATCTTCATTGCCTAAGGTTTAACTCCTTCTGAGTCAACAGATACTTCAGGCTCCTATGGTCTGTGTATGTAATACACTTTTCTCCATATAAGTAATGTCTCTAGGTTTTCAACACGAAGATCACTGCTGCTTGCTCTAAATCGTGCGTAGGGTAGTTCGCTTCATGGGGCTTAAGCTGTCGCGAAGCATAAGTGACCACCTTACCCTCTTGCATCAGTATGCATTCTAACCCCACATGCGACGAATCGCTGTACACAGTGAAGTCCTTCCCAGACTCTGGTTGAATCAACACTGGCGCTTCAGTCAATACCTTTTTCAACTGGTCAAAAGCTTTTTGCTGTCTCTCAGTCCAGACAAATGCTACTCCTTTCCTTAACAGTTTCGTCAATGGTGCAGCAATCAGAGAAAATCCCTCTACAAACCTTCTGTAATAACCTGTCAGACCCAGAAAACTCCGAATTTTCGATACTGACTTCGGTGGTTTCCATTCCAAAACTGCCTCAATTTTTTGAGGATCCACTCTAATTCCTTCAGCAGAAACCACATGACCTAGAAAAGTCACTTCTCACAACCAGAATTCACACTTACTAAACTTCATATAAAGTTGCTTCTCTCTCAGCACTTGCAGCACAATACGTAGATGCTCATCATGCTTCTCCTCAATTTCTGAATATACCAGAATATCATCGATAAAAACGACCAAAAATCGGTCCAAATAAGGTTGGAATACTCGATTCATCAGATCCATGAAAGCTGCAGGTGCATTCGTCAACCCAAACGGCATAACCAGAAACTCGTAATGACCATATCGAGTTCTGAATGCTGTCTTATGAATATCCACTTTCTTTACCCTTAGCTGATGGTGTCCAGATCAAAGGTCAATCTTGGAAAATACCGAAGCTCCTCTAAGTTGGTCAAATAGATCATCAATTCTTGGCAGTGGGTATTTTTCTTTATCGTCAGTTTGTTCAACTGCCGATAATCGATGCACATTCGCATCATCCCGTCCTTTTTCTTCACAAATAGGACCGGTGCTCCCCATGGAGACACACTCGGTCTAATGAAGCCTCTATCCAAAAACTCCTGGATTTGAGCTTTCAGTTCCCCTAACTCCTTCGGTGCCATCCTATAGGGTGCGATGGACACTGGAGCTGTTCCAGACAGCACATAGATTCCAAACTTGACTTCTCGATTCAGAGGTAATCCAAGAAGCTCTTCTGGAAAAACATCTCAGAATTCTTTAACAGTTCTGACTGTCTCCACAGTCAAATCCTCAGTTTTAGCTTGGCTTACAAAAGCCAAATATGCCTCACATCCCTTACGCATCAGTTTCTCAGCCCTCAAAGCCGATACTACATTGGACAAGTAATCTATTCGTTTTCCAATAATTATTACCTCTTCATCCTCGACAGTCCTTAACACCATCCTCTTAGCTGTACAATCCAGAGTTGCCCTATGCTTGGTCAACCAGTCCATCCCTAGAATCAAATCGAATTCTCCGAACGGTAACTCCATCAATCTCCACAGAAAATTCTACCTTGAGTCTCTAAAGGCACCTCCCTAAAGAGTTTCTCTACCTTAACCGAGTGACCTAAAGGACTTATCACAGTTACCCCACACAGAGTCTCCTCAAAGTGTACACCAAATGCCCCAATAATGTCACATGCAACATACGAATGAGTTGACCCCACATCTATCAAAGCAGTATAAGGTACGCCAGAAATAAAAAACGTACCAGTTATGACATCAAGTACGTCACCCTCCTCGCGGCGACGAGCAGCATATACCAAAGCTCGCTGACGAGCCTCAGCATTAACAGCACCCCTGCCAGGTGCCTCAAGTCCACGGCCATTGCCACTGCGACCTTGTCCATGACCTCTCGGTGGCGGCGGTCCACCTCGCGCTGGTTGCACAGGTTGCACAACCCCTTGTTCAGCCACTTGAGTCTGGGCTGGCCTCCTAGGACAATCTCTGATCCTATGTTCCTTTGACCTACAACAAAGACAAGCCCCAATACGCTTCCAGCATTCCCCCAGATGCACTCTACCACAATCTCCACAAGCTTGTGGTCTAACTGTGTTCACCGGAACTACTCGAACTGGTTCCTCCATCCTAGCTCTCTTAATATTTCAGTTTGCAGCACCAGCTAGTCCAGCATCCCTCCTGAATCAGTTTTGATCCCTATCGTGGTTCTTTCGTTCGACTTGCTTCACCTATTTGGCTATCTTAGCCTTCTCTACCAGTGCAGCAAAATCGTGCTCTCTCTGCAGTGCTATTAGCACCCTTAACTCATCCCTGAGGCCATCCTCAAAACGAACACTACGCTCATATTCGGTCGAGACAATGCCACTAGCGTACCAGCTCAATCGCAGAAACTCTGCCTCATATTCAGCAACGGCTTACTACCCTGGGCCTGGTTCAGGAATTCCTTTCTTCATGCGTCCACATAGCTAGCCCCAACATATTTCACATTGATGGACTGCTTAAAAAACTCCCATGTTATCCTCTCAGCTGGGGTACCCCCTTTCACAGTGATCCACCACTAATACGCCTCGTCCCGCAGCAACAACACCGCTCCTTTTAACTTCTGCTCTACTAAGCAGTCCAGGTCATCCATAATCCGCTCTGTGGCTTCCAGCCAGTACTCAGCCACATTTGGGGCTAGTCCAGATACACCCCTAAAAACCTCCGCTCCGTTGGCCCAGAGTCGCTTAGAAATGGACCCCCTATTTGTAACGCCCCTAACCCGAATCCGTCACCGGAATAGAGTTACGGAGCATTACCAGAGTTAACGATTCATTTATCAGATATTTCATTAATCCGATATCTTTTCTTTTCCACATTCAAGTCTCGTATTCAAGTCATCTAGATCTTTATAAAGAAATTTGATCGTCGTTTTCATTTCTTTCATGTTATAATACATTCAACTAATGCTCTAAACAAAATTATCATTTTACCCCTAAACTTTTAATTAATGACGATTTCATCCTTAGGTTAAAATAAAATAAAATTATTGCAATTTAATCCTTATTTTCAGCCGTTATTCTCACACGAATTGATAACAACCTATGAATTCTATAAAATGTTAGAATTTTCCATAATTTCAACACTTTTCAATTTAATCCTTAAAACATGTTTTTCCCTGATCTTGAGCTAAATTAATAATTTCATTCAATTTTGTAATTTAAATAATAAAATAATCCATTTCATGCAAATTGGTCATTTCTAACATTTTTGTTATTACAAAATTGCCCATTAAGTTTTTACTTTTATTCAATTTAGTCCATGAGCCTAAAACTTACAAATTAGCCATGCTAGCTGAATATTCATACATATTTTCCTCCTCCTCCTCTCCATTCCACATCCTTAATTTATATAACATGCAACAAGTAACATTATCAATAATTTCACTATTTACTTATGTGTAACGCCCCCACGCCCGAGACCATCACCGAAGTCGAGCTTGAGGGGTTATCGAACATAATTTATCAATTTAAGAACTTCAAATCATTTGTTTCTACATTCACAGCTTTCTAGCTACTCGCGTCATAGTTACAAGAAAAATCATATCTCAAGTTACGAAACTCAAAATCAAGATCCGTAAATTTTCCCTGAATTTAGACTCATATATCTATTTACTAATTTTTTTCTAGAATTTTTTGTTAGGCCAATTAGTATAGTTTATTAATTAAAGTATCCCCTGTTTCAGGGTTCGACTGCTCTGACCTCTGTGTATTACGAATCAGATATATCTCTATACAAAATTTCAATGACTATTAGGTTTATTTCTATTAAAACTATACTAAATAAGGAATCTTTACATATAAATAAAAACTTCTAATTATTTTAGTAAAATTTATTATGAATTTTTAAAGTCAGAACAGGGGATCCAGAAATCACTCTGGCCCTGTTTTGCAAAAGTTTAAATATCTCATAAAATATAATTTATATTCCTGTTTTGTTCAATCTATATGAAAATAGACTCATTAAGCTTAAATTTCATAACTTACTCATCATTTAGTTCTATTTATACTATTTTTAGTGATTTTTCAAATTCATGTCATTACTGCAGCAATATTCTATTTTAAGGCAAGTTTCATCTTTCCATGAATTTTTATGAACTAGATAACCTATTAAACTTCCATGATATCAAACATGATCTAAATTAGCCATCACCATGACTTATCAATATCAAACATTTTCTCAACCAAACATGGCCATATCATAAAATTATTTACACAAAATAGGTATATTGCTATACATGCCATACTTAAGTAGTTGTACAAGCCATTTACCAAGATAAAAGTCCTTTGGATAGTGTGATCGAACTTTCGACCTGTCCCAATTCCTGAGCCGGCTTGTTCAAAACTACAGTGAATAAAAAGGAAGGAGTAAGCATAAATGCTTAGTAAGTTCATATGTAAATAATAAGTAACATAACAATACAAATATACCAAACAACTTTAGCATGGTACCACCAAAACATATATCACATCTTTAAACATCATTCATCATCTTACCACCTTATCGTTGTTGTATCTATTTTCAACCCGAGGGTTAAGAACATACCTGTCCAAAGTGTCCATTTCACAACACTTACCCAAAACGTCACTTATATCTTAAGTGCTCTTCCATTAAACTAGAAATTTCACATGTTGAACACATCGGAATATAACTCGGATACATGGATAATTTGCACATAAGTGCCACATATGTAATCAAGAAATCATGTAACCCGCCCCTAAGTGAATTCGGACTCAACTCAACGAGCTTGGGCGTTCGCATCCATAAATGAACTCGGACTCAACTCAACGAGTTCGGATGCCTAGTTACATCTCACGAACTCGGACTCAACTCAACGAGTTCGGACATTTGCATCCATAAGTGAACTTGGACTCAACTCAACGAGTTCGGATGCTCAACCATCCTAGTGACATGTCACTTGTATCCTAATCTATTCCTAAGGTTCAAACGGGCTTTTTCCCTCGATCTCACATTTTCCGCCTTCCATGGAATATCGGAACCGATACTCGGTAGCAATTCATATTTATCAAGTAGTAAACATAATTTGCATATTACTCAACATTAACCACAAAGCATAATATTTCACGATTAAAAATCAGCATATCATATAATTAACATTAATAACTTAAAAATAACATTTATGCTACATTATTTACACATGAGCTTACCTTGGTACCAAAATATAAAGATTTTGCAATTTAGTCCACAATCTTTTCTTTTCCTCGATCACGACTTGAATCTCGTTTTTCTTGATCTATAATATCAAATTAATCTTATTTAATACATACATTTATCAAAACAGCATTTAATACGAACTTTAAAAAAATTACACTTTTGCCCCTAAACTTTTGCATAATTACACTTTTGCCCCTAGGCTCGGGAATTAAACTTTATTCCTTATTCTTATGTTTTATAACATGCTGATCACTTTTCCCTTCTATGGCAACATCAAATTCTCTCTCTAACATATACTTGTGACTATTAGGTATTTTTACCGATTAAGCCCTTTTACTCGTTTTCACTAAAAACCGAGTAGCACAAGTTGTCTAACATAATTTAAAACCCCATATTCTATCATAAAACATGAAAAAACACAAATTTCACCTATGGGTATTTTTCCAAATATAACCCTAGGTTGAATTATTGCTAGCATAAGCTTAATCGAGCTTCCGGGATTCCAAAAACGTAAAGAACATTAAAAACGGGGCTTGGAATCACTTACTATGGAGCTTGGAAGCTTGAAACAAACCCTAGCTATGGAGAACCCTTGAAATTTCGGCCTAATGAAGAAGATGGACAAAAATTGGCTTTTAATTTTGTTTTTAATTCATTTTAATAACTAAATGACCAAAATACCCTTACTACTAAACTTTCCAAAAATTCCTTCCATGTCCTAATTTTATCCAAGAACTTACAATTGGTCAAATTGCTATTTAAGACCTCCTCATTAATATTCCAAAACAATTTCATACTAAAAACTTCTAGAATGCAAGTTTTGCAACTTATTCGATTTAGTCCCTACTTTCAATTTAAGCACTTTAGGCATAGAATTTCATCACGGAATTTTCACACAATCATGCAATCATATCATAAACATCAAAATCATTGTAAAATAAGTATTTCTATCTCAGATTTGTGGTCACGAACCACTATTCTGATTAAGCCCTAATTCAGGATATTACATTATGTATATTCAAAACTGTCCATTTGCGTCATAGTCACTAAATTATTTATATCTTAAGCTACAGAACTCGAAATTAAGATCCACTAATTTTCCCTGAAACTAGACTTATTATCTTATTACCATAAAATTTTCAGATAGACTCTTTAAGGATTTTAAACATATAAATTTAATCCCTTAATTATTTTTCTCTAATTTTTTATGATTTTCCAAATTTAGAACAGGGGAACCCGAAATCATTCTGACATTGTCTCACAAAACTTATTATATCTCATGATTTACAATTCCATTGCTTACACCATTTCTTCTATAAGAAACTAGACTCAATAAGATTTAATTTCATATTTTATTCATTCTGTAATTAGATTTCTACAATTTTTGGAGATTTTTCAAAGTTAGGCTATTGCTGCTGTCCAAAATTGTTTTAGTGCAAAATGTTGATTTTCATTTTGCCCCAAATTTCACAGTTCATACAATTCAGTCCTTACTTAATTAACCCCTCAACTAAACTAATTTTCTCAATTAATACTTATCCTAGACATTATAAGTTATTTCATAACTACTGAAATTCATAATTTCCACATAAAACTCTAACTTCAAACTCTTTCACAATTTAGGTCCCAAACATTCACTTTCTATTCAATTCTTTCAATAAAATCAGCATATAAACAATTTAAAGCTCTAATTCTATGTCAAATCATCATATACTTCCAACACATATTCATAGAAACTTTCAATTTCTTTCATAGAATCAAGAACTAATGAATTCAACAAATGGACCTAGTTGTAAAAGTCACAGAAACACAAAAAATTCAAGAAATAATCAAGAATTGAACTTACTTGCAGTAAAAATATGAAAAACCAGCTTAAGGGAAACTCTTCCATGGTGTTTTTGCTGATGAGAATGCAGAAAAATAAAGAGAAATCTAGATAATTCCACTTTAGTCCTAGCTTTATTAAGTAAAATTTGCAATTTTGCAATTTCTCTTATTTTCTTGGTGATTTCATGCTCTTGCCGTCCAGCCCAAATAGACCTTGGGTCTATTTGCCTTTTAAACCCTCTTTCTTTTATCATTTAAGCTATTTAATCATTTCCCACAATTTTACATTTGATACAATTTAGTCCTTTTTATTCAATTAGCTATCAGTACTTTAAAATTTCTTGACGAAACTTTAATACTAACTTATTAACACTCCATAAATATTTATAAAAATATTTATGGCTCGATTTAAAATTCCCGAGGTCTTGATACCTCGTTTTTAGTTCTAATTATTTTAATATACATATATTTTTTGTACATTTCACTATTTCAAAATTTTTCCTAACTTCACATTTAACTTATACTCACTAAATTAATAATATTTCCTACTCATTTGTTGGATTTAGTGATCTCGAATCACTGTTCCAACACCACTGAAAATTAGGCTGTTACAACTCTCCCCCCTCCCCTTTAGGGATTTTCATCCCCGAAAATCTTACCAGAAGAAGTTGCTTTCAACACTCATAAAACACCTTTACTAACTTCTCAGAATCACAATTTGATTTAACCTTGAATATCTTTCCCCATTCACCTTTGAACTCTAGAACACAATGTTGGAACATACTGTCAAAATTCTAAATTACCCTCTCAGTGATACATATACTCAGCTGATCTGTCAAATGAAAACTTTGTACCTACTGAAATGATCATACAGATCTTTCTTTGTCAAATGAACAACCATAAACTAAATAACATTTTCCTTTCCGATGTTAATGAGAATCCCAATTTGAAATCTATAGTCATTCTATCTCATAACACACTAGTATTATCATTGACTGCAATAATCCTAAATGTTCTTAATGTTGGGCTTACTTGCTAACAAATAGACATCTGACCATGAACTCAAAGATATTATGTAATGCTCGTGTAATCACTAGTACATCTAACTCACAAGAAGATAATAAAGATCTTGATAATTTCTCAAAGAAAGCCAGAAGAAAAACACTGCTTACCGACTCTGGACTTCCATCATAATAGAGATAATAAATTTCCCGCATGTATAAAACAAAATCATAATCAGTAGAAACATAAGAATAGTCTCACATAATTTTTTACCATTAACTTCATTTCCAACATATTAAAATAGAATTCCAAGAAGATGAAGAAATGACGATCATAAACCGACAAAACCAATAGGGCTTTCATCTAACATCATAATTAACTAGCATTCTCAAAACATCAGAACTCCACCAGAGACTGAACAACCACACACATATTTCTGAAGATAAAAGAATATATAGAATACCCAAAAAAGATGATCATATTTGTTTCACCTGTAACTATCACACACAGACATCTTTACTACTCAATTATCATTTTGTTTTACTAATTCTGTCATCATGAACCCCGCATCATTCCATTCACTAACAAAAACCAATTCGGGAAAAATTTCAGCAAACACATACTTCAGACATTGTATCTGAATAAGTCGACTAGCCGAGGTGAACTTTTTCTTTAACCGTGACATTACGTAATCTGAATGATCTTTAGAATAATCTGATATCTTTTTTTTTAAAACTGTATTCACTTGTTAAACTATTTTCAACTCCGTCTGCATTATTAATTATTCCATTACTGTACTCATTAGTTTCACATTTGTGAACTTATTCAACATTTTTTTTGTAAATTTTCATTATAAAATACTACATTGGTAAGAGGGTGAGGTCGTAAAGCCTCTAACTGAGTTCTCGTAAATACACACATATAACTTAGCGTTTATCATCAACATCATATCATCACAATTACATAATTCACTTCAAACAAATTAACATACATGATTATGTTACACAAACTTTTCAATTATCAATTTCAAACTAGTGTACTTGAACATACATTCCATGAATTTTGAGTAAATTTACTCATAGCATTTACTTAACCAAACAAGTCAGACACATAATATCATATGAATGCCACACAAACATAGATAAGTTTATCACAATATAAACTTTCATTTCATTCACGTTTCATCATTTCTCAACTTTTGATTATCTCATTTCGTACATTGTCACATACATATCATGAACTTCTATTCTTACTTTCTAAGTTCCTTCTCATCATAAACACATTTCAAATATCTCAATATCACTAACTCATACTTCTCTTACCATATACATAATTTAAATTTAACATTTAATAATAAATAATTTGAATTATAGTAATACAATCGTACGTTGAGTATGTTTGTACTCAGTGGTATTACCATAATTCAAATTATAAATACTATAATAAATAATAGACATCAAACATGTAACAATATAAGTCATATGTGTTAATTATGCTTTAATTTCATATCTCGGCAATAGTCTTTCATCAAATGGCATCATATATCGTAAAGCCTCTAACTGAGTTCTCGTAAATACACACATATAACTTAGCGTTTATCATCAACATCATATCATCACAATTACATAATTAACTTCAAACAAATTAACATACATGATTATGTTACACAAACTTTTCAATTATCCATTTCAAACTAGTGTACTTGAACATACATTCCATGAATTTTGAGTAAATTTACTCATAGCATTTACTTAACCAAACAAGTCAGACACATAATATCATATGAATGCCACACAAACATAGATAAGTTTATCACAATATAAACTTTCATTTCATTCACGTTTCATCATTTCTCAACTTTTGATTATCTCATTTCGTACATTGTCACATACTTATCATGAACTTCTATTCTTACATTTCTAAGTTCCTTCTCATCATAAACACATTTCAAATATCTCAATATCACTAACTCATACTTCTCTTACCATATACATAATTTAAATTTAATATTTAATAATAAATAATTTGAATTATAGTAATACAATCATACGTTGAGTATGTTTGTACTCAGTGGTATTACCATAATTCAAATTATAAATACTATAATAAATAATAGACATCAAACATGTAACAATATAAGTCATATGTGTTAATTATGCTTTAATTTCATATCTCGGCAATAGTTTTTCATCAAATGGCATCATATATCATCTATATTATCTTTAATCAATTCGTGAACCTTTGGTTCAAGATTTCAATCTCATATCTCTATTTCAATTCACAGTTCACATTTCTTTTCATAATTCCACTTTTTCACACTTTCAATAGTTTAATCGATCAAATTCATTCGATTTTCTCATTTCATTTACTCAACCCTATTAACATAACTCGGACTCAGACGGATTCACAGATCCAACCAAACACATCAGTAAGGCACATTGTGCCTAAAACGGTACATAGTACTTGATCAGAATACGACACATAAGTGCCTGAAATGACACACGAGGTGCCTGCTATGACACACAAGGTGCCTGAAATACGACACATAAAGTGCCTGATCAGTAAAGCCGACAAATCCCGTACACTTCCAGTTCCTATGGCATGCCAATTATATCCGACTAGTCCGACAAGTTAATAGGGAATTCAATTCTCTTTTCAATTTCACTTAATATTCATATTTACCCCTATTAACAAGACTCGAACTTTGGCGGATACACGGATTCCATCCAAACACGCCAAAATGTCCAAACACACCAGTATCATGTAATCCTCCCAAACACACCAGAATAATATAATCCATCCAAAACACACCAGAATAGCACAAAGCGCCTCTTCGGATAAATCCGAAGGATATAAACATCAGCATATCCAAATCTCATCTCCAAATCCCTTCTCAAAATCCTATGGCATGCCAACTATATCCGACTCAGTCCGGTATAGTTAATAGGGTGTTCAATTCGCTTTCCAGTTTCCAATCAATACACATTTCAATTAACCATATATTCATATCAATTTCATCACATTCCCAATCAATAAAATTTTCAAATATAACATATATCCAAAATTCTATTTCCACATCAATCACATATATCCATACAAATTTAATTCAATATTGATACTTACCTTAAAATTTTACTTACTATACACATAAATTTAAATATAACATTTATTCATACCTTTATGAGTTCCGACTCATCATAATCTACTTTTGCTCACATATTTGAGTATCGCTTTCAACATTATCGTAATTAGCTCGGTTGGGAAAGTATCTCTATCTTTAAGTAAAATAAATCTCATCAGAGCTGGAAGATATTAAATTATCTTATCACAAGTTATATAATGGCATGTATTTCTAGACTTCACATATGCTACGTTCGGTTCGAGAACCGACTAAACCTTAGCTCTGATACCAATAAATGTAATGCCCCGAACCCGAATTCGTCATCGGAATAGAGTTACGGAGCATTACCAGAGTTACCGATTCATTTATCAGATATTTCATTAATCCGATATCTTTTCTTTTCCACGTTCAAGTCTCGTATTCAAGTCATCCGGATCTTTATAAAGAAATTTGATCGTCGTTTTCATTTATTTCATGTTATATTACATTCAACTAATGCTCTAAATAAAATTATCATTTTACCCCTAAACTTTTAATTAATGATGATTTCATCCTTAGGTTAAAATAAAATAAAATTATTGCAATTTAATCATTATTTACAACCGTTATTCTCACACAAATTGATAACAACCTATGAATTCTATAAAATGTCAGAATTTTCCATAATTTCAACACTTTTCAATTTAATCCTTAAAACATGTTTTTCCTTGATCTTGAGCTAAATTAATAATTTCATTCAATTTTGTAATTTAAATAATAAAATAATCCATTTCATGCAAATTGGTCATTTCTAACTTTTTTTACAAAATTACCCATAAAATTTTTACTTTTATTCAACTTAGTCCATGAGCCTAAAACTTACAAATTAGCCATGCTAGCTGAATATTCATACATATTTTCCTCCTCCTCCTCTCCATTACACATCCTTAATTTATATAACATGCAACAAGTAACATTATCAATAATTTCACTATTTACTTATGTATACTCAAAATTTTCCATTTGCGTCATAGTCACTAAATTATTTATATCTTAAGCTACAGAACTCGAAATTAAGATCCGCTAAATTTTCCCTGAAACTAGACTTATTTATCTTATTACCATAAAATTTTCATAATTTTTGGTTTAGCCAATAAGTACAGTTTATTCTTTAAAGTTGTCCCTGTTCTGCTGTCTAACAGTTCTAACCCTTCTTCACTAACAATTAATTATCTCATCGTACGAGATTCGGATGATGTTCCCGCTTATTTCTATTGAAAATAGATTCTTTTTAGGATTTTAAACATATAAATTTAATCCCTTAATTATTTTTCTCTAATTTTTTATGATTTTCCAAATTTAGAACAGGGGAACCCGAAATCATTCTGACATTGTCTCACAAAACTTATTATATCTCATGATTTACAATTTCATTGCTTACACCATTTCTTCTATAAGAAACTAGACTCAATAAGATTTAATTTCATATTTTATTCATTCTGTAATTAGATTTCTACAATTTTTGGAGATTTTTCAAAGTTAGACTATTGCTGCTGTCCAAAATTGTTTTAGTGCAAAATGTTGATTTTCATTTTGCCCCAAATTTCACAGTTCATACAATTCAGTCCTTACTTAATTAACCCCTCAACTAAACTAATTTTCTCAATTAATACTTATCCTAGACATTATAAGTTATTTCATAACTACTGAAATTCAGAATTTCCACATAAAACTCTAACTTCAAACTCTTTCACAATTTAGGTCCCAAACATTCACTTTCTATTCAATTCTTTCAATAAAATCAGCATATAAACAATTTAAAGCTCTAATTCTATGTCAAATCATCATATACTTCCAGCACATATTCATAGAAACTTTCAATTTCTTTCATAGAATCAAGAACTAATGAATTCAACAAATGGACCTAGTTGTAAAAGTCACAAAAACACAAAAAATTCAAGAAATAATCAAGAATTGAACTTACTTGCAGTAAAAATATGAAAAACCAGCTTAAGGGATACTCTTCCATGGTGTTTTTGCTGATGAGAATGCAGAAAAATAAAGAGAAATCTAGATAATTCCACTTTAGTCCTAGCTTTATTAAGTAAATTTTGCAATTTTCCAATTTTACCCTTATTTTCTTGGTGATTTCATGCTCTTGACATCCACCCCAAATAGACCTTGGGTCTATTTTCCTTTTAAACCCTCTTTCTTTTATCATTTAATCTATTTAATCATTTCTCACAATTTTACATTTGATACAATTTAGTCCTTTTTGTTCAATTAGCTATTAGTACTTTAAAATTTCTTGACGAAACTTTAATACTAACTTATTAACACTCCATAAATATTTATAAAAATATTTATGGCTCGATTTAAAATTCCCGAGGTCTCGATACCTCGTTTTTAGTTCTAATTATTTTAATATACATATATTTTTTGTACATTTCACTATTTCAAAATTTTTCCTAACTTCACATTTAACTTATACTCACTAAATTAACAATATTTCCTACTCATTTGTAGGATTTAGTGATCTCGAATCACTGTTCCGACACCACTGAAAACTAGGCTGTTACACTATTAATGGGCCCGACATTAGCTCCAGCCACCCTTTCCAAAACTCTCAACATGGCCTGGGACAGAGCGTCGTCCCCTGCAGCTCGATCATACGGCCCATTAGCATCCACCAGTGGTGGTCATGCCTCACCAGCTAGCATGTGTTCAGAAGACGAAGATCCAGCTTGAGTACTACCTCGGCCTCGACCACAGCCTCTTCCCCGAGCCACTCTCGTACTCATATTGATTTATCTGATTACGAATTTTATGACATTAGTTTACTGTTTCAATTGTTTATTACAGAATATCTTATGAACGGATAAAGTTTCAGACTTGTTCTCGCGCAATCACAGTTTAGCTACTGTCTCAGTTTCCCTACAGTCTCAGTTTTGTAGCCTTAATATTACCTTATCTATAGTACTATATCTAAGGCTCAGTACTATCTACAGTATTATTTTCAGTACAGTATAGTATATATAGAGCAGAAGGATACTTACAGACTTGGTGCCGGGGATTCAGTGTGCCACCTTATCAGATTTCAGACAAACCCAAAAGATTTAGGCCCTTCTTTTTTTAAAAAAAATCCATTTCTCAAACTTTTGATTTAAAGAAACCAAGTTTGAAAATTATCTCCTTTAAACAGAAAATTTATTTTCAAAAGTCAGATTTTTCCAAAAATACCCTCTTTGGGCTTAAAGTTTTGAAAACCTTTTTGGACCTGATCCACAGCTGAGTTGTTGCAACTTGGTTCTGATACCACTAAATGTAACACCCCAAACCCGACCCAGATGTTATGGCCAAGTCTGGTGTGTCACCTTGAAGTGTTTTTCGAAAACTATGTTTTCATTGAAAACCCTTCTTGATGTTTAAAAACTTTTACAGTTTAAACTTGTATAAAACCTTAGCCTTATTTTTTTTATCAAAACGTGATTCATTGTAATAATCAAAACATTGTTAACAACCTTGTAAAATCTTATGGGAAACTTTGAAAACTTGTAAACCTTTGTAGTGGCAGAAACATGTTATTTTAAAAACAGTTAGGTATCGAAAAATCAAACCTTCTTTGTTATGGCTTAAAGTGAATGGATATTACGCACCAGGTAGGATTCAAGAAAAGAGGAGGTGAGTCGATTAGACTGCTTATGTACCTAACTCTTCCATGATCCAATCCTAGATATGCACACATCCATTGCCACACTTTAAGCTTGCTACTTGTCCACGAACAACAAATTAAGTTCAAGTGTATTTAAAATATTTATTTCCTTTGAAAACATTTACGTTGCGAAAGCTTTGCTCGGTTGTCGTGATAATTTGAAAATAAGTAACTTTTATAAAACGTGCCCTAGAGCTAACCAATTTTAAGGAATCAATTTAAGTGATATGAATCTCAAGTTGAAAACGATTTAAGTAATTTAAAAACCCAAAATAAAAATAATAGAGCGGCCTTATTACAACTTTAACCAAAATAGAAATAATTAAAAATAAATGCGAAATTTGAAAGCAAGCTAATTGAAACTTATTTAAAAACCAGAAATTTAATCTTCGTGGCCACTCTGAATCCCGCCCAGCTCCAAGTTCACCAACTAGGGCTCACCTGCATGGATGGAAGAGAAAGGGGGTGAGTTTGGAAAACTCAGTGTGTATGGAAAACCCATCCAAAGCCCAAGTCAGCTCAAGCCCATTGGGCCTAAGTTCTGTTCAGACAACAGCTGGTATTAGGCCGAAGCCCTTTTCAAAATACAGTAAACTGGGCCTTAGCCCCTTTTCAGATAACAGTATGGCCCGTAGGCCCATTCCAGAACAGAACGGACATATTCGTGTATGCAAGCCCAACCTAGACTATAACCAACCGCTACACTCCACCTGTACCAGCTCTACACTCCATGTGGGGAATAGCTCAACCCACCCAACCCTACACTCCACAGTTGCAGCACTGCTGCTCAGATATTAGTAAGTTGAGGCAAAGCCTCCAGTACGTGGACAAGCCACTTTCAGTACTTCCCCCATCAATAACCCAATCCCATGCATCAGATAATAATAACATGGCATGCAATAAATAGTAACAGTCAAACATGCATTCAGGTCAACCTTAACCCTAGGGGTATATCAGTAATTTTGCTCTTAGGGGTAAATCTGTAAATTTTCCACCTATAAAGGTATTTTAGTAATTTTATCAGTTTTAAGGGTTCTCATGAATGTTACAGTCCTTACTATCCCATTTTTCATCGTAATAACTTATTTGTCTCAATTTCACAATTTTAGCCATTGGGCCCTAAAACCCCTAATGGGCCCTACAGTGTCCACTAGCAATTTAAGCCCATTTAATTAAAGTTTTATGACCAGTTTACCGGTTTAAGAAGTTTCGATTTCACAGTCTAACAGAAGATACTTATTGCCTATTTTTTTATTATTTTACCCGTATGGGCCCGTAAGCCCATTAGGCCCAGTTTTAGCCTATCGAGGCCCAATTACCGAAGTGCACGAAATTTCACACACGACTAACTTACCGCTTTGCGATTTTAGATCTAATGATTTCTAAATGTCTTGTGAGCACTCGCACACTCACAAGCCCACGAAATGCCAGATTTTTGGCATTTCGGCTTTTACCGATTTGAACTATAGAAGGGTGTTCGGTACACACTTGTTTCGCGACGACTGCTACTAAGATCCCTTACGATGTCCTTTTTGCCGAAAACTGATGACTACATCTAAGTCTAGTTGTTCCAAAGATCCAAGCCTTCAATCAAACCTCTAGAAGACACTAATCACCAAAAGAAATCATCGGTTAAAGACCCTTAAAGCCTTATGCCCAAATTGACAGCCTTCCTAGATTTTAGGGACTTCAGCTTTTCTAAATTGTAAAATAAGACTAGATCTGAGGTGATGAGCACTTACCACTTATTCCTCTTTGATTTCTACGCATATCTGATGCAGATCTATCCTTTAAACGATAGTAGAACTCGAATCTAGGAGATCTAAAGTTTTAGCTATGAGTCCTTAAATCTATGGTATTTCGGCTTTTTAAGTGATGAAGAAGATGACGATTTGAGGCTATAACTTTGAAGTAATGTTGCCGACAGATACTAAGGGTTTAGAGAAGATGAAAGTTTATCAAAAGGAACAAAAATAACTGAATGATTTTGGCTTGGAGAAATCGGCACAAGAAGTGAGTTTTTGGGATTTTGGCTTTTATGGCGATCGGCTATGAAGGTTTTTTGGAGGATGGGATCGATAGAGGAGGTGAGTAAGGTGTTCAGAAGGTTTCGGCTAGAAGAAAAAGCAAAAAGGAAGAAAGAAAATGGAGGAAAAAGAGAGGAAGAAGAACTCGGCACCAAGGAGAAGAAATTTGCGTTTTCGGCTTTTGTGAGAACTCAAAAAGGATGAATGGCAGTGAAAGCTTTCAGGTGGCTAACCCTAATTCTCCAAGACAGAAAAAGAAAAGAACCTAACCCTAATATCAACTAAAACAATCAACCCAACCTCCCTAAGGCCCTTGCCGAAATTCACTTAAGTGATCACTAGCCCGGCACATGCCTAAAATTAAAAAGTAACAATATGCCTACCTTGCAACTTGAACCCTGGACCTTTAATTCCTTACCAGGTGCCATTTTTCTTTAGGAACTTAGTAGCGCCACCTTGCCACTTTACCAAGGCCTTATTTGTGTCATAATTTACGAAGTTCTTCTTAAAAGCCCACTTAACCAAGTCTCCTATTCACTTAAAATCCAACCTTGATATTTTACAGCATTTAACTTAGGATTGGGCCTTCTAAAGGCCCACTAACACATTTAAACACAATTCCAATATTCAGAACACCAAAATTTCAAAATTTACCAAAAATCACAGAAACCCGAAAAATCCCGAAAATCAGGGCGTTACAGATTTGAATAAATGTGAGATTGAATAAGTCAAATTTGAATGTGTTTAGATCAAGAACCAAAGAAAATAGAATTAGATTAGGGAAAGTCGAAAGTCATTGAATAGTCGTTCGTTTTTGTTCATTCCCATACAAGGTAAGTCTATATACAAATAAATGTGTTTGAGTTGATTTATTCATGTTTATATGATATTGAATTGTGATGAATGGTTATAGAAACTGAATATGTGATATTGACAAAGTTTAGATAATGTGATGACGTCCGAAAGCCCCGTACGAACCATAGGAGTAGTTAGGATACATATGTCATGACATAGGATTCCGATATGTGTTTTCATGTAAGACCACGTCTGGGACATTGGCATCGATTTGTAATTTACATATAAGACCATGTATGGGACATCAACATCATATTTGATTTCGTGTGAGACCCTGTCTAGGACAGTGGCATCGATATTTGATTACATGTAAGACCGCGTCTGGGACGTTGGCATTTTAAAAGCTTTTCGAGCTACCCGCGTATCTTATGTGATTCTGTACGGTTCAACGGGCATTCTGATAAATGAATGAATATATGAAATGTGTATCCGATTTATGTACGTTTGAAATGTATATAAAGCTGAGAATGAAAAGTGAGTATATGTTAATTGTGATTAAAAGATGATATGTGATGTTCAGAAAAGTGAAATATGCTATATATAAAAGTGAATTGAATTGGGATCATATGATTTGTATATGAACAAATGAGTATGATATGTTTCATACAATGCATATATGAAATAGTCATGAATTTTAAATGAATGAATTGAATTATATTTGATTCATGAGTTGAATTTATTTGTATATGGCTTACTAATCTTTCAAAAGCTTATTTTGTGTATGTTTTCAATTGTTTTTAGTTATTGAAGTTATTAGAAGCTCGGGGATCGTCGAGGATCATCACCACACTATCGATCTCTACTTTGGTACCTTTTGAAAGTGTAAATATTTAAGTATGGCATGTATAGTCTAGTTAAATTGATATATGTTTTTGAGTTGTAAATATATAGCCATGTGATATGGCTTGGTTTTGGTTGTGTTTATGAATGACTTTTGAGTATAAACTATGTGATACAAATTTGTCATTATAATGTGTTTATGGATGGCCAAGAGAATTGGTCAATCTGGTAAGATTTTGGTTTGTGTTTAATAGGGAATTTGGTAAGATTTTGGCATCAAATTGAATGAGTAAATGGAAGTTGTGAAACATATGTTTTGGTATGATTTGGTATGGATTTAAGCATGAAAATGGTTGATAATGGCATGAAATGTATGCTTTGGTTATGAAATGTTTAAAAATTTGGTATAAAATGATTTGGTTTTGATGCTTGTAGGGAAGACCCATAATGGGTGGCATATTGGCCATGTAAATGGCCTATTTTTGCCCACATGTGCGTGTGTCTCTGCATGTTGCTTGAGGGCCATTTCGAAATGAGCCTGGGCAAACCACAAAGTCGCACACACAAGCGTGTGCCAGGCCGTGTAGCCAAGTCAGTTTTGAGCACGAGCTAGACACACGGGTGTGTGACTGGCCGTATGACCCAAGTCAGTAGCCTCCCTATTTTTCACACGGCCTGGCACACTTGTGTGTCTTGAGGCCATGTGGACAAGTCAGAATGTATGCCCTGTTTTGCCATGGTTTAGACCAACGGGCGTGTTTAAAGCCGCGTGAGGCACCTGGCTTATTCACACGGGCGTGTGACCTTTGTAACTTAGAAAAATTATTAAGTTTTGAAAAAAATTTGTACGTGTTCGGTTTAGTCCCAACCTTTTCTTAATGCATGTTTAAGGTCTCGTTGACCTATGAAAGGGACGTCATGTTGATATTTAACTATGATATGACGATGTATGACTTTTGATTGTGAAATGATTGTGAAAAGTTACAATATGTCCGGTAATGCCTCATGACCCTAGTCCGACGATGGATACGGGTTAGGGGGTTACATTAATTAGGTCTATTTATGTTTGAATTTTAATTAATTTTAGTGCTCACCTCCCTTGGGTACAATCCTTGATTGTAACTATATTACAACTTGACCTGAATACTTGAAGATATTCTTTGCTCAGATCTTTTGTGCAGGATTTCTACTTTGGATGTTGGTACGACCTATAACAGCCCGATTTTAGCTAAATTAGAACAGTGGTTTCAAGAACACAAATCTGAGGTTAAAAAATTATTTTAATATTATTTTATCTGTTTACAGCATGTGATTACATGTGTGAAAATTTCGTGAGCTAATTTTATCGTTTACTAGCTCAATTTGAGAAAAACGACTAAATCGCGTAAAATGTAAAAGTGGCATTCTATATGTTCAAAGTGTTTATTGACTATGAAATTTAAATGTGGAAGTCCTTATGATGGAATTAGACCATTGATAGTGGAATCTGACATAAATGGGCTTAATAACATGAAATTTGGTGGCTTTTAATTAAGGTTAAATTAGTAAAAATGTAAATATAGATATAATAACTAAAACAAAAGCCATATCAACTTTATTTCTTCATCCCTAACCGAATAAAAAAAATAGAGCTTTGGAAGCCATTAGGGTTCGGCACACATTGATCTTCATTAAGGTATGTTCTTTGCTTGATTTTTGATGACTTTTACTTTTTTGTGATCGTTGCTTTGTGTTCTAGCTAGCCCGTGTCATAATTTTTGAGTTTGTTGGTGATTTTGTGAATTTCAATTGATGAATGCTTGAGCTTTTGAATGATTGATGATGAAATATGAAAGCTTGATGATAGATATTAAAGTTTTGTTAAGTGATTTTATCTAAAAATGCATTTTAAGGATTAAATTGTGAAAATTGTAAATTGAGGGGTTGAAATGTGAAATAAATAAATTTTTTGGGCTGCTAGGGGCCTATGTGAAATTCGGCTATCGTGAAATTGGATTAAATTGTGTGAATTTTGTGTATTTGTGAAATAGAGACTAAATTGTAAAAATGTGAAACTTTAGGGGCTAAAGTGTAAAAATGCACAAATATGTGTTTGTGGACTAAATTGAATGATGTGATGAATAAATGAGTTAATTTTGAATGTATATAGATCAAGAACGAAAGAAAGCAGATTTAGATCGGTGAAAATCAAAGATTATTGAATAATTGATCCAGTCCCTCTATTTCGACTACGAGGTAAGTTCATATGCAAATAAATGTCTTTAAATTGATTAATAAATGTTTATTTATCATTGAATTGCTATGAATGTTGAACGGGAAAATACGAGCAAGAATCAACAAAGTAATGATATTCGAAAGTCCCGTACGAACCTTAGGAATAGTATAGGATACAAATGTCATGACATTAGGATTACCGAGATGTAGATACATGTAAGACCATGTTTGAGACATTGGTATTGATATGTGATAACATGTAAGACCATATCTGGGATATGGCATTGTATTAGCTATGTGTGATTTCTGAGTGTCCTTAATGATTCTGAAAAGTTCAACAGGTAAAGTCAAGTCGAGTAAGAATGTGTGAATGAGTTAAGTGACTCAGGTACATACGAGATTCATACGAGTATTGAAAAGGGAAGTATTTGATTAATTCACATGTGATATTGAATATGTATAAATTGGGAAAGATTTTTGAACTTATATGTGCTTATTCAAAGTTTGCCTATTTGATGGAAATGGTGCTGAATCATGTGGTAAATTTATTTGTTTATAGCTTACTAAGTTTTTAAAGCTTACTTTGTGTGTTCTTTCCCTGCTTTATAGATTATTGAAGCTAGCTTGGACATCGGGGATCATCAGGACCCATCATCACACTATCGACTACATGTTGATTTTTTGGATGCTTTGTAAATATGGTATATGGCATGTATAGGCTAGTGATATGATGATATGTTTTGAGTTATGATTTTAGCCATGAGATTTGGCTTGTAAACGTTGGTGTGTATTTGGCCATATAAGTAGGCTTAATTCATAATTTTGATAAGTGATATATGATGCATACATTGCCTTATGTTTTGGTAAGTTTAATATGGTTCATGTGTTGGTTAGATGGATAATTGATTTGGCTAATTATCAATGATGTATCATGGTTGAGAAATGGCATGTTGTGGCTTAGTTTTAACATGATGAATTGGTATATTTTGTGGCATGAATTAGTTGATAAAATGATGAGAATAATGCATAAGTAAGATAGTTGAAATTGTTGATAATGACATATTATTGTGGTATATTTATGGTTATGATTTGAGTAGTGAAATGGTTGAAGATGAGATAGCATGAAATGTGCATGAAATAGTCATTTTTGGTTACATATTGTATGTGAAAATAATGCAAAATGAATGCTTTTAGGTACATGAATGATAGATGGGAATAATGGCTTAAATCAAGCCTATTTTTGTGCCATACGGATGAGCACACGGGCGTGTGACTCGACCGTGTGACCCCTAAATCCTAGTTAAAACAAGTCAGAGAGTTACATGGCTTAGACACACTGTAACACCCCTAACCCATGTCCGTCTTCGAAATCAGGTTCCAAGGTATTACCGTTCAACCACAATATAATTCATACATTTATGCAATCATAATTAAAAATTCATTTATCCCAATCATTTTGTCCCTTATAAGGTCCTATGAGACCTTAAAACATGCTTAATAGTGGTTTGGGACTAAACCGATAACATTTACAAATTTAATAAACGTATAAAATTTTTAAATATTTTAGGGACACACGCTCGTGTGAACAGGCCGTGTGCCTCACATGGTTACCAGACACGCCTATGACATAGGCCGTGTGAAAATAGGGTATACATACTGACTTGTGCCACATAGCCAAGGACACGCTCATGTGCCAGGCCGTGTGAAATCTAAGGGGATTACTGACTTGGGTCACGCGGCCGACCACACGCCCATGTGCCAGCCCGTGTGCCACACACAGCCAATAGATACACCCGTGTGTCTAGGCTGTGTCAAAACTGTAGGGTATATTGACTTTAATTCGAAGGGTACCCCAGGGGACACACGGCCATGTAACATGACCGTGTGTCGCACACAGCTGAGACACACGCCTATGTCTCTGCCCGTGTGGACAAACTAGGCCATTTACAAGGCCAATTTGCCACCCTTTTCTCATGCTCACCTAGCCATCAAAATGGTATCATTTCATCACAAAAATGGGCAGCCAAAACATGCCAATTGACAAACATTTCATGCCATTTCATAATCATCCATTTCACTACTTAAATTCTCAACCAAATTCATAACAAAACAATATACCAAAATCATTAAACTTGCATAACTTCTAAATGCAACTTCTAAATGCATTTCATCATCACCTTATCACCTATTTCATGCCACAAAACTTAACATTTCAACATCACATAATCAAGCCATAACATATCATCATTCCAATCTTAATATTCCAATTTACAACTAACCAAAATAGCAACCACATATCGTACCAAAATAGGCCAACACTTAAGGCATTATAATCATATCATGTATCACATTTTAAACCTATAATTCAAGCCAATTTAAATAGCCATATCCACACCAACAATTACAACATTTGTAAGCCAAAATTTAATGGCTACTTTCATAACTCAAAACATATCAAAATGACACTAGCCTATACATTCCATATACCATATATACAAAGCTTCAAAAGTACCAATAAGTAGTCGATAGTGTGATGATGGTTCCCGATGATCCATGATTTCTGAGCTAGCATCGAAAGTCTATAAAACAAAAAAAGAACACACAAAGTAAGCTTTAAAAGCTTAGTAAGCCATATACAAATAAAACCATCATATGAACATTTGCATATCAATTCAAATGTGTTAAGCATAATTAATCACATATATGATCACAAACCTTTCTCATGGTACGCATATTCAATTTCATAATTGAATTTATCATTTACTTATTTTTTCAATACTCGTATGAATCTCATACATACCTGAGTCACTTAGCACATTCACATATTCTTGCTTGACTTGACTTTGCCCGTTGAACCATTCAGAATCGTTAAGGATACTCAGAAATCACATAAGCTCATACAATGCCATATCCCAGATATGGTCTTACATGTTATCACATATCTATGCCTCTATCCCAAACAGGGTCTTATACAAAATTGATTAATGATGCCAATGTCCTAAGCATGGTCTTACATGTAATCACATCTCGATAACCTAATGTCATGGCATTTGTATCCTATACTATTCCTAAGATTCGTACGAGACTTTCGGATATTGTAACTTCGTCAATTCTTGCTCGTATTTGCTCATTCAACATTCATAGCATTTTAATGATAATAAAACATATATAATTCAATTTAAAGACATTTATTTGCATATGAACTTACCTCGTAGTTAGAATAAACGAACTGGATCGACTATTCGATAAATTTGGATTTCCCTTGATCTAAATCTGTTTTCTTTCGTTCTTGATCTATATACATTCAAAATTAACTCTTTTATTTATCAACACATTCAAATTAGTCCACAAACACATATTTGGGCATTTTTGCACTTTAGCCCCTAAAGTTACACATTTATTCAATTTAGACCCTATTTCATAAATACACAAAATTCACAAAATTCAATATGACCCATGCCTAGCCAAATTTTGTATAGGTCCTTAACAGCCCATATTTCACATTTATTTCACAATTTAACCCCTCAATTTACACTTTTTCTCAATTTAATCTTTAATTGACATTTTTGTCATAAATCACTTAACAAAACTTTAATATCTATCATCAAGCTTTCATAATTTATCAAAAATAATTTAAAAGCTCAAGAATTAATCAATGGAAACTCACAAATTCATCAAAAAATTTAGAAATTAGAGTACGGGCTAGCTAGTACTCAAAGCAACGATCACAAAAACATAGAAATCATTAAAAACCGAGCTCAAATCATGCCTTAATCAAGCCAATTACTTTTTTTAACCCTAAATACATTCAAGCTTCTTTTTTTTCTTCCAATTGGGCAAAGACGATGATATTAAAGCTAATTTTTAACTTTGTTTTACTTTATTAACATTAATAACCAATTTACAAATTTAACCTTAGTTAATAAACAAGAAAACTAATTAATACATGTCTATAATGGTCCAATCAAGCTATTACTGGTATAATAACATCATAAGGACCTTTGATTTAATAAACCATAGCAAATAGACACTTTTAACTTATTGCATGCTACTTTTGCATTTTACGCAATTAAGTCATTTTTCTCAAATTGAGCTATTAAACGATAAAATTAGTTCACGAAATTTTTACACATTCATATTTACATGCTGTAAACACCAAAAATAATATTAAAATAATTTTTTACCTCAAATTTGTGGTCTCAAAACTACTATTCTGATTTAGCTAAAACTGGGCTGTTACACACACGGGCACTTTTACCGACCGTGTGTCACACACGGGCTGGCACATGGGCGTATGGCTGGCCGTGTGTCCCAAGTCAGTATACCCTCCAGTTTTTTCATGGCCATGGCACACGGGCGTGTCTCCGGCCGTGTGATGGAAGTAAGTATGTATGCCCTGTTTTTACATGGCCTGTGACATGGGTGTGTCTAGTGGCCGTGTGAGGCACACGGCTTGTTCACACGGGCGTATGAACCCTGTATGCATGAAAATTTTATAAGTTTTCCAAAGTTTTCAAATGTTATCAGTTTTGTCCCAAACCTCTTCCAAGCATGTTTTAATGTCCCGTAGAGACTTATAAGGGACAATATGGTTATATTTGATTAATGTTTATGTGATAATGGATTCATGTATGAGAAACTTATGTTGTATGTTGTATTTGATCTGTAATGCCTCATAGCCCTATTCTGACAACGGATACGGGTTAAGGGTGTTACACTTATTGGTATAAAAGCCACGGTTTAGTCGATTCTAGGACTAACATAGTGTGAGAGTTTAGCTATACATGCCATATATATATACTGGGATAGTGTGATGATTCCTGACAGCTTAAAGTGTGTTTTCATATAGTAAATGCAGCCCGAATGAAACGATGTGGAAAGTAATGCACCCGCACCCACTCAAGGGGTTGCGCCGGCTGATTCTAGGCTGATTTCAAGTAGTCACGAAGGAAAGACTAAACAAGCCTTTTTCCATATGATGAGTGAGTGGTTCATGGAGTTCATTCGAATGAATTCGGTTGCTCAACAACCTCCATCCCGACCTATTCCTCAACAAAACCTTGCTATTCATCAAGTTATAGTTTCGACACAGTTGAACAAGCCGTCAGTGGATAAGATTCGAAAACATGGGGATGAGATGTTTTGGGCTACCGTTGATGATGATGCTGAAAGAGCTGAGTTCTAGCTCAAAAATACGATACAAGTATTCAATGAATTGTCTTGTACTCCTGATGAGTGTATCAAGTGTGTTGTATCCTTACTGAGAGACAATGCGTATCATTGGTGGAAAATGTTGATATCCGTGGTTCCAAGAGAACGGGTTACCTGGGAGTTCTTTCAATTTGAGTTTCTAAAAAAGTACTTGAGTCAATGCTTTCTCGATCAAAAGCATAAAGAGTTTCTAGAATTGAAACAAGGTCGAATGACTATCATTGAGTACAAAAAAGAATTCGTACATTTAAGCATGTATGCTCGAGAAAATGTGTTTACTGAGGAGATCCTGTGTAAACGGTTCCTTGATGGACTGAATGAAGATATAAAAATACTAGTCGAAATTCTAGAGTTGAAAAAATTTGTGGTACTCATTGAACAAGCCTGTAAAGCTAAAGATCTTAGTAAAGAAAAGAGAAAAACTAATTTTGAAGCAAGAGATTTGAGAAAGAGATCAACTAGTAAATCTTAACAGTCTGCATCAAAGAAATTTCAAGACTCGTTTAATCATTCGAATGAATCTGTGGGACATTCAAATAGAGATCGTAAAAGACAACATCCGAGGTTTAAATCTCCAACTATCTCTATAGCTAGTGTCGGGAGTGTGAAACTAAATTGACTTAAATGTAGACAATGTGGAAAACAACATATCGGTGATTGTAGATTGAATGATTGGGCCAGTTTTAAATGTGGATCATTAGATCATTTTATTCGTAACTATTACGAGTTGGCTGAGCAAGATACAGTACAAAACAAAGGTCGAGAAACACTGCAATTAGAGGTAGACCACCCAAAAACACGGGAAATGTGAGTGATAGCCAGAGAGCGACTAAAGATTCTGCTGCAAGGTCAGAGGCTAGAGCACCTGCACTAGCCTACGCTATTCGAGCTCGTGAAGAAGCATCATCTTTAGATGTTATCATCAGTATCTTTACTCTCTATGATACTAATGTGATTACATCGATAGATACAGGATCAACTTATTCGTATATATGTTTGAATTTAGTATCCAATAAGACTGTACCTGTAAGGTCTACTGAATTTGTGATTAGAGAATTGAGCCCCTTAGGAAAATGTGTTTTGGTTGATAACGTGTGCAAGAACTGTCCATTGATGATTTGGGATTTCTGTTTTTCAGCTGATTTGATGTTGTTGCCATTTGATGAGTTTGATATAATTTTGGGTATGTATTGGCTAACACTACATGATGCTATAGTAAACTGTAAATGAAAGACGATTGATGTGAGATGTCAGAATAATGAGATTATCCAGATTGAGTTAGATGATTTGAATGGTTAACCAGCAGTGATTTCATCGATGTTAGCTCAAAAATATGTGAGAAAGGGTTGCGAAGCTTATTTTACTTATGTGCTTGATACAAAAGTGATTGAAAAGAAGAGTGAAACAATGCCAATTGTGTGTGAGTATGCAGCTGGGTTTCCCAAAGAATTACAGGGTTTACCACTGATCCGAGAGGTTGAGTTTGGCATTGAGTTAGTGTCGGGAGCTATGCCGATATCGACAGCTCCGTACAAAATGGCTCCAACGGAGTTAAAAGAATTAAAGGCCCAGTTGTAAGAATTGACTGATAGAGGTTTTGCTAGATTGAGTTTTTCACCCTGGGGTGCTCCTGTATTGTTTGTGAAAAAGAAAGATGGCACGATGAGAATGTGTATAGACTACCAACAGCTCAACAAGTGACAATCAAGAATAAATACCCTCTACCATGGATTGATGTTTTGTTTGATCAATTGAAAGGGGCTACAATGTTTTCGAAAACTGATTTGGGATCAAGCTATTACCAGTTGTGAGTTAAAGACTCTAATGTACCAAAGACTACTTTTAGAACGAGGTACACACACTACGAATTTCTTGTTATGCCCTTCGGATTAACAAATGCACCTGTTGTCTTTATGGGCTTAATGAACTGAATTTTCATACCGTACCTGGATCGATTTGTCATTGTATTTATTGATGACATTTTAATTTACTCTCGTGATGAATCTAAACATGACGAGCATTTGAGAATTGTACTAAAAACTTTGAGAGATAAGCAGTTGTATGCACAATTCAACAAATGTGAGTTTTGGCTACTACAGGTTGGTTTTTTAGGACATATTATTTCAGCTGATTAGGACATATTATTTCAGCTGATGGTATCCGGGTTGATTCAAGCAAAATTTCTGTGATTATAGATTGGAAGCCTCCCAGAAATGTTTCTGAGGTCCATAGTTTTCTGGGACTAGCAGGATATTATAGACGATTTGTGAAAGGCTTTTCGATGATTGCGACTCCGATGACACGATTGCTTTAAAAAGATATTAAGTTTGAGTGGTCAAAATAAATGCCAAAAAAGTTTGGAGAAGTTAAAAGCTTTATTGACTGAAGCTCCAGTGTTAGTTCAACTTGAGTCGGGTAAAGAATTCATAATTTTCAGTGATGTATCTTTAAATGGCTTGGGTTGTGTTCTGATGCAGGAAGGCAAAGTTGTAGCTTATGCCTTGAGACAGTTGAAGCCACATGAAAAGAATTATCCGGCGCACGATCTTGAATTGGCAGCAATAGTGTTTACGTTGAAAATTTGGCGTCATTATTTTTTTGGTGAGAAATGCCATATTTATATCAATCACAAAAGCTTGAAATATTTGATGACTTAGAAAGATTTGAATTTGCGACAGTGGAGATGGGTAGAATTGTTAAAAGACTATGACTTGATAATTGACTATTATCCGTGAAAAGCGAACGTAGTTGCTGATGCTTTAAGTCGAAAGTGCTTATTTGCTTTACGTGCTTTGAATACACATTTGGCTTTGTCTAACGATGGTTCATTAGTGGTCGAGTTGAAAGCGAGACCATTGTTCATATAGCAGATTTATGAGGCTCAAAAGTTTGATAATGAACTGCAATCAAAACGGGTTCAGTGTGAGTTGAATCCCGATTCAGAGTTTCAAGTTGATTCCGATGATTGTTTGAGATTGAAGGATCAAATATGTGTTCCAAGAACTTCAAAGTTGATTCAAATGATTTTGAATGAAGCACATAGTAGTTGTTTATCAGTGCATCCGGGAAACACGAAAATGTATAATTATTTGAAACAGCATTATTGTTGGCATGGTATGAAACAGGATATCTCAGAATTTGTTTCAAAATGTTTGATTTGTCAGAAAGTCAAAGATGAGCATCAAGTGCCGTCAGGTTTATTACAGCCTAACATGATTCCCAAGTGGAAATGGGATAGAGTGACTATGGATTTTGTATTGGGTTTGCCCTTATCTATGAGAAAGAAAGATGTGATTTGGGTCGTTGTAGATAGATTGACGAAATTATCTCATTTTATTCCGGTACGTACAGATTTCTCACTTGATAAATTGGCTAAGTTGTATATCTCAGAAATTGTTTGATTACACCGTGTGCCATTATCTATTGTGTCAGATAGGGATCCGAGATTCACTTCGTGATTTTGAAAGAAACTACAAGAGGCATTAGGTACAAAGCTACATTTCAGTACTTCGTTTCACCCACAAACGGATGGTCAATTCGAACGAGTTATTTAAATACTCGAGGATATGTTACGTTGTTGCATTCTTGAGTTCGAAGGCACGTGGGAAAAGTATTTACCACTGGTTGAATTTTCTTATAACAATAGCTTTCAATTGAGTATTAAAATGGCACCATATGAGGCTCTATATGGACATAAATGTCGAACACCATTGCACTGGACTGAGCTCAGTGAGAGTAAGATTCACGAAGTTGATCTGATTAGAGAGACTGAAGAAAAAGTGAAAGTGATTTATGATAGTTTGAAAGCAGCGTCGGATCGACAAAAATCTTACGCAGATTTGAAACGAAAAGATATTGAGTTTTAGATTGGGAATAAGGTTTTTCTTAAAGTGTCGCCGTGGAAAAAGATATTATGATTTGGTCAGAAAGGAAAATTGGGCCCGAGGTTCATCAGATCGTATGAGATTATCGAGCGAGTCGGGCCAGTTGCTTATCGACTATCTTTACCGTCTACGCTAGAGAAAATACGTAATGTATTTCATGTATCGGTGCTTCGACGATACCGATCCGGCCTTTCACATTTCATTTCCCCGACAGAGGTTGAAATTCAGTCTGATATGTCATCTGATGAAGAACCGATTCGAATTTTAGCTCGTGATATCAAAGAGCTAAGAAATAAGATAATTGCATTAGTGAAAGTATTGTGGCATCGGCACGGGGTTGAAGAAGCTACCTGGGAACCCAAGGATGTTATCAGTAAGCAATATCCAAACCTATTCATTGGTAAGATTTTTTGGGACGAAAATCCCCAATGAGGGAGAGTTGTAATAGCCCGGTTTTAGCTAAAACAAAACAGTGGTTTTGGGACCACAAATCTGAGGTAAAAAAATTATTTTAATATTATTTTATCTGTTTACAACATGTGATTATATGTGTGAAAATTTCGTGAGCTAATTTTATCGTTTAATAGCTCAATTTGAGAAAAAGGACTAAATCGCGTAAAATGCCAAAGTGGCATTCTATATGTTAAAAGTGTTTATTGACTATGAAATTTAAATGTGGAAGTCCTTATGATGAAATTAGACCATTGATAGTGGAATCTGACATAAATGGGCTTAATAACATGAAATTTGGTGGCTTTTAATTAAGGTTAAATTAGTAAAAATGTAAATATAAATATAATAACTAAAACAAAAGCCATATCAACTTTATTTCTTCATCCCTAACAAAAAAAAATAGAGCTTTGGAAGCCATTAGGGTTTGGCACATATTGATCTTCATTAAGGTGTGTTCTTTGCTCGATTTTTGATGATTTTTACTTTTTTGTGATCGTTGCTTTGTGTTCTAGCTAGCCCGTGTCATATTTTTTGAGTTTGTTGGTGATTTTGTGAATTTATATTGATGAATGCTTAAGCTTTTGAATGATTGATGATGAAATATGAAAGCTTGATGATAGATATTAAAGTTTTGTTAAGTGATTTTAGCTAAAAATGCATTTTTAAGGATTAAATTGTGAAAATTATAAATTGAGGGGTTGAAATGTGAAATAAATAAAATTTTTGGGCTGCTAGGGGCCTATGTGAAATTCGGCTATCGTGAAATTGGATTAAATTATGTAACTTTTGTGTATTTGTGAAATAGAGACTAAATTGTAAAAATGAGAAACTTTAGGGGCTAAAGTGTAAAAATGCACAAATATGTGTTTGTGGACTAAATTGAATGATTTGATGAATAAATGAGTTAATTTTGAATGTATATAGATCAAGAGCGGAAGAAAGCAGATTTAGATCGGTGAAAATCAAAGATTATTGAATAATCGATCCAATCCCTCTGTTTCGACTACGAGGTAAGTTCATATGCAAATAAATGTATTTAAATTGATTAATAAATGTTTATTTATCATTGAATTGCTATGAATGTTGAATGGGCAAATACGAGCAAGAATCAATAAAGTAATGATATTCGAAAGACCTGTACGATGATGAGAATAATGTATAAGTAAGATAGTTGAAATTGTTGATATTGACATATTGTTGTGGTATGTTTATAGTTATGATTTGAGTAGTGAAATGGTTGAAGATGAGATAGCATCAACTGTGTATTAAATAGTCATTTTTGGTTGCTTATTGTATGTGAAAATGATGCCAAATGAATACTTTTAGGTACATGAATGATAGGTGGGAATAATGGCTTAAATCAAGCCTATTTTCGTGCCACACAGATGAGCACATGAGAGTGTGACTCGACTGTGTGACCCCTTAAAACAAGTCAAAGAGTTACACGGCATAAACACACGGCCGTGTCTATTGGTCGTGTATGGCACACGGGCTGGCACATCAGCGTATGGCCGGCCGTGTAACCCAAGTCAGTATACCCTCCAGTTTTCTCGCGGCCGACTGTATGGTGCAAGTCAGTATGTATGCCTTGTTTTCACACGACCTGTGACACGGGGGTGTCTGGTGGTCGTGTGCCACACGGGCATGTCTCTCACGGGCGTGTCTGGTGGCCGTGTGAGGCACACCCATCTATAGTAATGCATGCAAACCCATCTGGGAAGACTACTCAACCCACCAACCGCTACACTGCCCCCGTACCAGCCCTACACTCCATGTGGGGAATATCTCAACCCACCCAGCCCTACACTCCACAGTTGCAGCCACGCTGCTCAAATATCAATAAGTTGAGGCAAAGCCTCTAGTACGTGGATGAACCACTTTCAATACTTCCTCCATCAATACCCCAATCCCATGCAACAGATATTAATAAAAGCATATCATGTAAAATACAGTATTAATCAATCTTGCAGTTTAGCCAATTTAAACCCTAGGGGTATATCGATAATTTTACTCCTTAGGGGTAATTCTCGTAACTTAGCAACTACACAAGCTACTTCAGCAATTTTCAACAGTTTTCTGCAGTTTGGTTCCACCATCTAACTAACAGGCTAATTTGCCCATCTCTTACCCATATTGGTCCGCAAGCCCATTGGGCCCAGTTTTGGCCCATCGAGGCCCTCTTTGTCTGAAGTACGTTAAGACGTCACACAAACTTACTTACCACATTGTGGTGCGAGATCTAACATTTAATCTACGTCTTGAGAGCATTCGTATACTCACAAGCCCATGAAATGCCAGAATTTCGGCATTTCGGCTTTTGCCGAATTGAACTAAGAAAGGGTGTTCGGTACACACCTGATTCGCGACGACTGCTACTGAGATCTCTTCCGATGTCCTACAATTGATTAGCACAGTTCTTATTTACAAAACATAATCACTAAACCCCAAAACTTACTCATCCATGCTCAAACCATGTCCCTAAAAGCCTTTGAAACCTTACCTTTTTGCCAAAATCGATAGCTAGCTCCGAATCCGATTGCTCCAACAACCCACGCCTTCAATCCAACACTTAAGTAGACACTAATCATTGACAGAAATCGTCAGTTAAAAACCCTTAGAGCCACATGCCCAAATCGACAGCCTCCCTAGATTTTAGGGACTTCAGCTTTTCCTAACTTTGTAAAATAGGACCAGATCTGAGATGATGAACACTTACCCCTTACTCCTTTTTGATCTCTACGCAATCTGGTGTAGATTTCTCTATCAAACGACGGTAGAACTCGACTCCCGGAGTTTTGAAGTTTCGGCTATAAGCCCCCAAATCTATGGTTTTTCGACTTTTGGGTGATGAAGGAGATGACAATGTGGAACTATAACCTGGATGTAGAATTGCCGACAGGTCTCTAGAGTTTAGAAAGAATAATCGTTGATTAATGGAAACACAATGTTATAGTGTTTGGCTTTGAAGAAATCAGTACCAGTAATGTGTGTTCAAAGATTTCGGCTTTTATGGATTCGGCAAAAGTATTGATGAACAGCAGAATTGATGAATGGTTTTGAAGAAGAAAAATAGAAAAAGAAGAATAGGGAAAGTGGTAGTTTCGGCTAGAGAGGAAAAAGAGAGAAAAGAAAAACCTTGTGATGTCAGAGCAGAAGAGAACGGCACCACCCAATACCCTAGGTGCCGAAATACTAACCTCAAACCCCCTGCCGATTTTTCCCTCTTCAATTCCCTAAATTCGGCCAACTCCTAGCCTGTCTCCCAATCCCTTAAATCTCTCCCCTTATCCCTCCTTAATCCAAACATTTGAACTGATTCAAACTCTCCTCTAGCAGAATCCACCTGGGCTCCAACACTTACCCCTCCAGCACTTAAAAATAAATGCATCTATTTGTCAACACAGGGAATCGATCCCATGCCTTCCCCAATGCTCCACACGCCACCTTTTTAGGAGCCTAGTGGAGTCACCCTTGCCACTTTACTAAGGCTCTTTTTGTGATGCAATTGCCCATATCTCTATACAAGGGCCATCTAGCCAGAACCCCTAACTCCTAAGTCGAAAAATTCAAAAATTCAACCGGGTTTCGGCCAACACATGGGCCTTCTATAAGCCCATTTACCTACTCAAAATATTAATTTCACATCCAAATACAAAATTTTAAAATCTTTACAAAATATTGAGAACCGCGAATAAATCTGAAAATCAGGATGTTACAACTCTACCCTCCTTAAAGAAATTTCGACCTCGAAATTTTACCTTATTAGAACAGTTGAGGGTACTGTTGACGCATAGCCTCCTCAGTCTCTCAAGTAGCTTCTTCTTTGCCATGGTTCCTCCAAAGTACTTTCACTAGTGGAACTGATTTCCTTCTCAACACCTTGACGTCACGATCAAGTATTTGTACAGGTTCCTCTTCGAAAGTCAAATCTGACTGTACCTCGATTTCTGCAACTGGTATGATATGAGTTGGGTCAGATCGATACCGCCTTAGCATGGATACATGAAAAACGTCGTGGATACGATGCAGTTCTGGTGGTAACTCTAGCTGATAAGCCACTGGTCCAACCCGCTTAACAATTCGGTAAGGCCCAATAAACCGTGGGCTCAACTTACCCTTCTTACCAAATCTCAAAATTTTCTTCCAAGGGGAAACCTTCAAGAAAACCATATCCCCAACAGCGAACTCAATCTCTTTGCACTTCAGATCCGCATACGACTTCTGTCTATCGGATGCCTCCTTTAACCAATCCCTTATCAGCCTAACCTTGCTTTCAGTGTCTGCCACCAATTCCGGTCCAAGCACTCGTCGTTCACCCAACTCTGTCCAACACGTCGGCGTACGACACCTTTGCCCATAGAACGCTTCATATGGTGCCATCTGAATACTTGCTTGATAGCTGTTATTGTAAGCAAACTTCGCCAATGGCAAGTAGTCCTCCCAACTTCCACGAAAATCAATGATACAACCTCTCAACATATCCTCCAGAACCTGAATAACCCTTTCTGACTGTCCATCTGTCTGTGGGTGAAAAGCGGTGCTAAAATCCAATCGTGTACCCAACGCTTCCTGCAACTTCCACCAAAACCGAGATGTAAACCTAGGGACTCGATTAGAAATTATCGACACTGGCACCCCATGCAGTCGCACTACCTCCGCCACATATAACTTGGCTAACTTTTGCAGTGAGTAGTCGGTACGAACAGGTATGAAATGAGCAGATTTTGTTAACCTATCCACAACCACCCACACCGAATCTTTCTTGGTGGGTGTCAAAGGTAACCTACTCACAAAGTCCATTGTTACTCTTTCCCACTTCCATAGCGGAATTTTCACAGGTTGTAGTAATCCCGAAGGCAATTGCTGCTCAGCCTTAACCTGCTGGCACGTCAGACATTTCCCAACAAATTCAGTCACCTCTCGTTTTAATCCGGGCCACCAGTACACCTCTCGCAAGTCTCGATATAACTTATTCCCCCCAGGATGCATGGCACAGAGTCCACCATGAGTCTCTTTTAGAATTAACTGCCTCAATTCAGGGTCCTTTGGAAAACAAACCCTTCCACGAAAGCACTTAACTCCTTCAGTGTTCAACCCAAAATCCTCGTTCTCACCACTCTTAACTTGCTGGAACCGAAGAGCTAATGAATCATCCTTCAACTGTTTTTCCTTAATCTGCTCAGTCCAAGTAGGCCTTACTTGCAGTTCTGCCAACAAGCTTCCATCGTCGTACAGACTTAAACGTGCGAAAAAGGCCCTCAAATCAGTAACAACCCTTCAACTCAACACATCTGCCACCACATTAGCTTCTCCTGGGTGGTACTCTATCGATCAGTCGTAATCCTTAAGCAACTCCACCCGTCTACGTTGCCTAAGGTTCAACTCCTTCTGAGTCAACAGATACTTTAGGCTTTTATGATCTGTGTATATGATGCACTTTTCCCCATATAAGTAGTGTCTCCAAATTTTTAACGCAAAAATCACCGCTGCTAGCTCCAAATCATGCGTAGGGTAATTCACCTCATGAGCCTTAAGCTGTCGCGATGCATAAGCGACCACCTTGCCCTCTTGCATAAGTACGCAACCTAACCCCACATGCGATGCATCACTGTATACAGTAAAGTCCTTTCCAGACACCGGTTGAATCAACACTGGCACTTCGGTCAATACCTTTTTCAACCGATCAAAAGCTTTTTGCTGTTTCTCGGTCCAGACAAATGGTACTCCTTTCCTTATGAGTTTTGTCAAGGGTGCCGCCATCACCGAGAAACCCTCCACAAACCTTCTGTAGTAACCTGCCAACCCTAGGAAACTCTGAATTTCCGATACTGACCTAGGTGGCTTCCATTCCAGATTTGCTTCAATTTTACGAGGATCCACCTTAATCCCCTCGGCAGAGACCACATGCCTTACGAAGGTTACCTCCTTCAACCAGAATTCAAACTTGCTGAATTTTGCATAGAGCTCATTTTCCCTTAACACTTGCAGCACAATACGGAGATGCTCATCATGCTTCACCTCTGTTTCAGAGTATACCAGGATATCGTCGATAAAGATGACTACGAACCGATCCAAGTAAGGTTGGAATACTCGATTCATCAGATCCATAAAAGCTGCAGGTACGTTCGTCAGCCCAAACGGCATGACTACAACTCATAATGTCCATATCGAGTTCGGAATGCTGTCTTATGAATATCCCCTTCTTTCACCCTTAGCTGATGGTATCCAAAACGAAGATCGATTTTGGAGAATATCGAAGCTCCCCTCAGTTGATCGAACAGATCGTCAATCTTTGGTAGTGGATACCTATTCTTACTCGTCAGTTTGTTCAGCTGGCGATAATCAATGCACATGCGCATCGTTCCGTCCTTTTTCTTCACAAACAGGACCGGTGCTCCCCAAGGAGACACACTAGGCCTAATGAAGCCTCTATCTAACAACTCTTGAATTTGAGCCTTCAGTTCCACTAACTCCTTCGGTGCCATCCTATAGGGTGCAATAGATACTGGAGCTGTTCCAGGCAACAAATCGATTCCAAACTCAACTTCCCGATTCGAAGGTAATCCAGGAAGGTCTTCCAGAAAAACAGCCTTGAATTCCCTAACAGTTCTGATGGTCTCCACAGTTAGATCCTCAGTTTCAGCTTGGCTTACCAAAGCCAGATATGCCTCGCACCCCTTGCGCATCAGTTTCTCGGCCCTCAACGTCGATACTACATTGGATAAGTAATCCCTCCGTTCTCCAATAATCATTACCTCTTCATCATTGACAGTCCTTAATACCATCCTCTTAGCTGCACAATCCAAAGTTGCCTTATGCTTGGTCAACCAATCCATCCCTAGTATCAAATCTTATTCTTCAAGCGGTAACTCCATCAAATCCCCACAGAAAACCCCGCCTTGAATCTCCAGAGGCACCTCCTTGAAGAGTTTCTCTACCTTAACCGAATGACCTAAAGGACTTATCACAGACACCCCACATACAGTCTCCTCGAACTGCACACCCAGTGCCCCAGAAATGTTATATGCCACATGTGAATGGGTTGATCCCACATCAATCAGAGTAGTATAAGGTACACCATAGATAAAAATGTACCAGTTATGAAATCAGGTGTGTCACCCTCCTCGCGGCGACGAGCAGCATAGACCAAAGCTGGCTGACGAGCATCCGCGTTACCAATACCCCTACCGGGTGCCCCACGTCCACGGCCATTACCACCGCGACCTTGTCCACGACCTCTTGGCAGCGGCGGTCTATCCCTCACAGGTTGAGCCGGTCGCACCGCCCCTTGTTCGGCCACCTAAGCCTGAGTGGCCCTCCTAGGACAATCCTTAATCCAATGCTCCTTAGACCCACAACGAAGACAAGCCCCAGAACGCTTCCAGCACTCTCCTTATGCATTCTGCCACAATCCCACAAGCTTGCAGTCTACCTGTGTTCATCAGAACTTCTCGAACCGGTTCCTCCATCCTAGCTCTCTTAACATTTCGATTTGCAGCACCCGCTGGTCCAGCATCCCTCCTGAACCGATTCCGATCCCTATCACGATTCTTCCGTTCGGTTTGCTTTACCTCATCGGCTGTCTTAGCTTCTATACCAGTGCAGCGAAATCTCGCTCTCTCTGCGGAGCTATGAGCACCCTTAACTCATCTCTGAGGCCATCCTCAAAATGAATGCTGCGCTCGTATTCGGTGGAAACGATGCCATTAGCATACCGACTCAATTGTAGAAACTCCGCTTCATATTCAGCAATGGTCTTATTTCCCTGAGTCAGATTCAAGAACTCCTTTCTGCGTGCATCCACATAGCTAGCTCCAACATATTTTGCCTTAAAGGTCTGTTTGAACAGCTCCATGTTACCCTCTCAGCTGGGGTACCCTCTCTCACAGTAATCCACCACTGATACACTTCATCCTGCAGCAACGACACCGTCCCTTTCAACTTCTATTCTACTGAGCAGTCCAGGTCATCCATGATCCGCTCTGTGGCTTCCAACCAGTACTCAGCCACATTTGGGGCCACTCCAGATACACCCCTAAAAATCTCAGCTCCGTTGGCCCGAAATCGTTCAGAAATGGACCCCCTATTCACGGGCCCGATGTTAGCTCCGGCCACCCTTTCCAAAACCCTCAACATGGCCTGAGACAGTGCGTCATCCCCTGCGACCCGGTCATACGGCCCATTTTCATTAACCGGTGGTGGACGTACCTCGCCAGCTGGCATGTGTTCAGATGACGCAGATCCAGCTTGAGTGCTACCTCGGCCTCGACCATGGCCTCTTCCCCGAGTAACCCTTGTACTCATAATGATTTATTTGATTACGAATTTTATGACATTAGTTTACTGGTTTCACTATTTATTACAGAATGTCTTATGAACAGATAGAGTTTCAGAGTTATTCTCGCGCAATCACAATGTAGCTACGGTCCCAGTTTTGTAGCCCTAATACTACCTTATCAATAGCACTATCTCTAAGGCTCAGTACTATCTACAGTATTATTTCCAGTCCAGTTCCATATAAATATTTAAAGCAGAAAAAGAACACTTATAGACTTGGTGCCGGGGATTCAGTGTGCCACTTCCTTATCAGTCCTTTTAAATTTTTTTTTAAAACCATGTTTTTTTGTTTACCGAAAAAGATTTGTTTTGAGAACACTTTTATTTTAAAACTATTGATTTAACCCCGTTTAACAATAGAAAAACTTGAACATTCTTCGAAAAACTTACCATTTCCAAAAATACCCTTCTTAGGCCTAAGTTTTTGAAAAGATTTTCGGACCCGATCTACAGCCGAGTTGCTGCAACCAGGCTCTAATACAACTAAATGTAACACCCCAAACCCGGCCTAGACGTTATGACCGGATCTGATTTCCACATCGAAGCATTCAAAACATTCCGTATTACTTAATTTGGAAAACTTAGTTGGTGTTGTAAAAGACACTTTTAAAAGTAGGTTAAAGTGAATGGAAGCTGTGCACCAGGTAGGAAACCAGGAAGAAGAGGAGGTGAGTCCGTCGGACTGCTTAAGTACCAAGCTCCCTTCGGATCCAATCCTAGACATGCACACCACCATTGCCACACTCTAACAACTCGTATAATTTTGAGAAAACCGTTTGGTTATGTCCATCTTAAGAAAATGATTAAGGTTGAAAACGTTTGCTTAGCGGAAGTCTTACTTGTATTCGTGTTATTTTGAAATCACTTAGTGTTTTTGAAAACGCGTCCTAGAGCTAATCTATTTCGTTAGTTGTCAAAGTTTTATCATAACAGAATTAAATAATAAAGAAACAACCCAAACCATAAAAATAATTAAGCGGCCTTATTACAAAAAAACCCAAAACCATAAACGAAAATATGGAAAATCTAGTTCACCAGAAGAAAACGAATTTGCAGAAAACGTGTGGCCACTACGAATCTCGCCCAGCTCCAAGTCCACCAACTAGGGCTCACCTGCAAGGATGGAAGAAAAAGGGGTGAGTTTGGGAAAACTCAGTGTATACAGAAACCCATCCAAAGCCCAAATCAGCTCGAGCCCATTAGGCCTAAGCCCTATTCAGATCACAGTACACAGTGGACCGAAGCACTTTTCAGAATACAGTAGCAAGGCCTTAGCCCCTTTTTACATAACAGTGTGGCCCATAGGCCCAGTTCAGTAACATAAGTAACAACAGTAGTAATGCATGCAAACCCATCTGGGGAGACTACTCAACCGATCAACCGCTACACTGCCCCCGTACCAGCCCTACACTCCATGTGGGGAATATCTCAACCCACCCAGCCCTACACTCCACAGTTGCAGCAACGCTGCTCAAATATCAGTAAGTTGAGGCAAAGCCTCCAGTACGTGGATGAACCACTTTCAATACTTCCTCCATCAATACCCCAATCCCATGCAACAGATATTAATAAAAGCATATCATGTAAAATACAGTATTAATCAATCCTGCAATTTAGCCAATTTAAACCCTAGGGGTATATCGGTAATTTTACTCCTTAGGGGTAATTCTCGTAACTTAGCAACTACACAAGCTACTTCAGCAATTTTCAACAGTTTTATGTAGTTTGGTTCCACCATCTAACTAACAGGCTAATTTGCCCATTTCTTACCCATATTGGTCTGTAAGCCCATTGGGCCCAGTTTTGGCCCATCGAGGCCCTCTTTTTCTGAAGTACGTTAAGACGTCACACAAACTTACTTACCACCTTACGGTGCGAGATCTAACATTCACAAGCCCATGAAATGCCGGAATTTTGGCATTTCGGCTTTTGTCGAATTGAATTAAGAAAGGGTGTTCGGTACACACCTGATTCGCGACGACTGCTACTGAGATCTCTTCCGATGTCCTACAATTGATTAGCACAGTTCTTATTTACAAACCATAATCACTAAACCCCAAAACTTACTCATCCATGCTCAAACCATGTCCCTAAAAGCCTTTGAAATCTTACCTTTTTGCCAAAATCGATAGCTAGCTCCGAATCCGATTGCTCCAACAACCCACGCCTTCAATCCAACACTTAAGAAGACACTAATCATTGACAGAAAACGTCAGTTAAAAACCCTTAGAGCCACATGCCCAAATCGACAGCCTCCCTAGATTTTAGGGACTTCGGCTTTTCCTAACTTTGTAAAATAGGACTAGATCTGAGATGATGAACACTTACCCCTTACTCCTTTTTGATCTCCACGCAATCTGGTGTAGATTTCTCTATCAAACGACGGTAGAACTCGACTCCCGGAGTTTTGAAGTTTCGGCTATAAGCCCCCAAATCTATGGTTTTTCGGCTTTTGGGTGATGAAGGAGATGACAATGTGGAACTATAACCTGGATGTAGAATTACCGACAGGTCTCTAAAGTTTAGAAAGAATAATCGTTGATTAATGGAAACACAATGTTATAGGGTTTGGCTTTGAAGAAATCAGTACCAGTAATGTGTGTTCAAAGATTTCGGCTTTTATGGATTCGGCAAAAGTATTGATGAACAGCAGAATTGATGAATGGTTTTGAAGAAGAAAATAGAAAAAGAAGGAATGGTAGTCGCTAGAGAGGAAAAAGAGAAAAAAAACCTGTGATGTCAGAGCAGAAGAGAACGGCACCACCAATACCCTAGGTGTCGAAATACTAACCTCAAACCCCCTGCCGATTTTTCCCACTTCAATTCCCTAAATTCAGCCAACTCCTAGCCTCTCTCCCAATCCCTTAAATCTCTCCCCTTATCCCTCCTTAATCCAAGCATTTGAACTGATTCAAACTCTTCTCTAGCAGAATCCACCTAGACTCCAACACTTACCCCTCCAGCACTTAAAAATAAATGCATCTATTTGTCAACACAGGGAATCGATCCCATGCCTTCCCCAATGCTCCACACGCCACCTTTTTAGGATCCTAGTGGCGTCACCCTTGCCACTTTACTAAGGCTCTTTTTGTGATGCAATTGCCCATATCTCTATACAAGGGCCATCTAGCCAGAACCCCTAACTCCTAAGTCCAAAAATTCAAACATTCAACCGGGTTTTGGCCAACACATGGGCCTTCTATAAGCTCATTTACCTATTCAAAATATTAATTTCACATCCAAATACAAAATTTTAAAATCTTTACAAAATATTGAGAACCGCGAATAAATCTGAAAATCAGGATGTTACACGAACCTTCTCAAAATCATGTTTAAGGTCTCGTAGACTTATTTAAGGGACATTGTGAATATGATTGAATTTGATTTGATAATGTGTAAGCTATGTATGTGATATCTTTGTAATATGTTATGAATGGTTTGATAATGCCTCTTAACTCTAGTCCAGTGATGGATACGGGTTAGGGGTGTTACATACATGATCCTCCTATTACATGTCACATATCCCAAAATAAATGTTCTGAAAGTCCATGGAACGATAGATGGACAATGTGATCTTCAACTTGATGTAGTTGCCTATTTTCGCAAAATGATATCTACAAGGAAAATAAGAAAACAACACAAGTAAGCTTCAAATGAGCTTAGGAAGTTCATAGGTTAAACTGATATAATTTACCTTATTAACATAGATCAATATTTAACAAAATCATATACTAACATTAACCCTATCAACCATAACCATTAAATAGGTGAATTTTGTATATACAAGTCATTTAATCATTTCAGCTATATGATATCATTCTATACCAAGTCGCTATATAATATCAAAAATCATGAAAACAATATACAAGTCATCATCAAGGCATCATAACCAAATATCAAGTACATATCTTTGTCATTCATTTAACCATTAAAAATTTAGCCAGATGAACTATATAAACAGATACAGATACGCGATTATGCACCCAAAACACTCTAGAATGCTCAATCGAGCTAATCCAACAGAGAACACGCCTAGGAGCCAGATGCCTAGCCCGTAGGCTAACATCCCTCCAAAAACACGCTTGGGCACCAAGTGCCATGCTCGTAGGCTTACATTCGCCACTAGAAACATGTCAGGGTCACTATAAATATAACTCGGTAATCCGTAACAAATAGTATTTCAAATTAGTCCCTAGACTAGCTAGATTAAGCTACAACGATCTCAAAAACATAAAATTCATGAAAAAATTATTTAAATCACATACCATGCAAGGGTTTGATTTAAGCTTGAAGAAAAGAGCTATGGCTTCTTTTTGTTTTTAAAAATCAGTTGGAGAAGAAGAACAAAAAATTTAAGATGATGGCAATTGATGTTTTCTTTATGTTTTATTTTATTTTATTATTAATTCAACTTTTAACATATAAAATTTTGTTTTATATATTCCAACCATCCTATTATAATCTATTATGGCCAACTTTACATTTGATACCATCTAATAATACCTTTAGACCCATTTAATCCATAAAAGCTAATAGCGATTAACTTTTTCCAGCTTTTACGATTTAGTCTTTTTTAATTAATTAATCAAACACCAAAGTTACTAGACCAAATTCCAATGCCTCTATAAATATTTAATAAAAATATTTACAGACTCGATTTACAAAAATGAGGTCCCAATATCTTAATTTCCAAAACCACTTAACTTTAGGGATAAATCACTTATACTTAACTATTCATTCAATTAGCAAAAAATATTAGATCAAAATTCCATATAATAATATATTTAACTCGTAAATATTAAATAATAATATTTGTAAACTCACTTATCAGATTTGTGGTTTCAAAACCACTATTTTTGACACCATTAAAAATGGGTTGTTACATGGTGGATAGCGACAACTAAGGATGGGAAGGTGGTGACCGAATTACGACCCATATGACTTGTATTCCTTGTATTTTTGTCAGGATAGGGTGCGTATTGAGAAGAACCCAATGATGATCACTACCAAACAACTTGGAGTAGTGCATTTGAGGATGGAATATATGAATGCCAAGAAAACATGAAAGCAAATAAGAACCTATTGGGTCAAGTACTTAAAATCCTTCAATATCGAGCTAGGAGCAAGCTCCGGTGGACGAGTGTATCAAGTTGGACAATGTTGGAGTAAGGGAAGAGGACTCTTATGGAATCATTGAGTGATGAGACTTGAAGGTCGATGTTCAACAAGAGATAAAGGTTTGAGACTTGAGTGAAGTATTGGAAGTTAAAGAGGAAATTTCCGACTCTAATGAGGTGTGCGTGTAGAAGCCGCCACTCTTCTAAGACATTTTAGAAAAAACCCCATGACAAGAACTAGATGAAGTGCTCTAATAGAGGTATGTTCAAATGGAGGTGAACTCAGAACATGTTGAGTTTGTTTTCCTGAGATTGATGGTCCTTCAAAAGTTGAAATGGAATGGAATTAGTTTCCATAAGAATTGGTTTGAAATGTACAGAAAGAGAAGACCTAAGTCAAGGTGGGTTCAATTTGTTCATTTGCTGAAGGAGGCCTAGATCAACTCAATGATGAACAAGAGAAGCGCCAAAGTCTCCAGGACTTCGTGGAAGTTTCACTTTGGAGGCATGACGTATTGTCGGAGAGCCACTTTAAATTCAATCTTTTTTAAATAATTAAAACTAATTTGAGCATAGACTTCATTTATTTTTCTCACTTAGATTAGGTTTAAATTCGTGCAATTTTCATTTTTAGACTTGGTAGACTTAATTTTACATGTTAGGGGTAAAGGATGAAGTTTTTGAAAAAATTTGGGGCTTCATTTAGTGGTATTGTGATATCCAAGGGGGGATATCACAATATCCTTAACAATTTCAATAGAAAAGCCAAAAACCTTGTGGATATCGCAATACCCAACCTTAGTATCACGATATTCCTAAAATTTTAGAAAATTAAAATTTTGTGGGCAATATAATGGTATTGCGATATCACTAAAAGATTCAAAATGGGGGTCTAAAATTTCTAGAATATTGCGATATCCAAGTCTAGTCACGTAAAAAATAGGTACGAATTTCGTGATCCACTTGTTTTTCAGCGTTTGTAACCTTCAAAACACCCCAAAATCCCAAAAATCACTCATTCTAAGCCATAACATCCCTTTATCTTTCCCATATTCATCTTTTCTCTCAAATTTTCTTTCAACCTCCTTTCTATCTCTTTCTATTTTCTTTCTTTTGTTTTGTTTCCCTAATCTTTGTTTTTCAAGTTTGCTACTCCTTGCTTTGGAATGACGCTCTATTGATTAGTTCCACAGTGTCGACAACAATTTCATATGGTTTATACTTTATTTCCTTTTATTTTATTTTCACTTTTTTCATTTTTTTGTTGTTAGCTTTAATTTTTGTTGCTTGTGTTTTATTGTTGTTAACTGTGGGTTAGTTTGTTAGTATTGCTTTGTTGTGATTGCAAGAGAAGGAATTCTATTAAAATGCTACCAAGAATTCTGAAACAAACTGTAAACTCAAAATTATATAGGGTTTTTCTATATATTTTTACAACCTTTTTACGTAATAATTATGTTGTTCTTTAGTAATTGTTACTAAAATAAGTGAATTCTACTTAATTAGTAATATTGGGCATGAATTTATAAAGAATGTGAAATTGTGCTTAATTACGCGATTTTTGTACATATTTTATATTATTTCATGTTAATTTATTAATATGTGATTTTTCACTATGTAGGAAGACCATTAAAGATGTAATTAATGTAAATTAAACATGGGCATGCACAAATTAATTCATGTAGACGGCAAGACCATGTAATTTGGGTCATGAGGTTGATTGTTTGACCTAGCAAAAGATGGACATGTCTGCTACATTATTAGACTTGGAAACCGTTTAACAAGGGGGAACTAAAGCCTGGTTTGGCACAAGTAAATGGCTGCCCAAAAGCAAGGTTTGGGGTATTTAATTGAAGGTCATTGTAGTTGGAAAATAATCGGAAATCAGCCTAACAACATTTTGTTGAAACCATCCACCCTACGACTATTAATAGCTTTGATTTGAACTCAAAATGAGGAGACTTAGTCACCCCCTTTTTCTTGCAATATGGTCGACCATGTATGGTAGAAAAAGAAGGAATTCAAATGCTATATATAGCTAACTCTACCCCTTACCTTCACCTATAAATACCATGCACCTATCACTTCTCAAATCATCCTCATTCATAAATCATCCCTCACATCTCATTTCCCTTCTCTCATTAGCATATTCTCTACATTCTATTTCCCTTTTCTTTCCCTTGCATAGCTACCGATCTCTTTCTCATCCTTTAGCAACAAAAGCTTTCTCAAAAGAATTCTTTGGCAGGCCACCTAGGAACTCCTTAGCAAAAGAAGCACCGAGTAGAGCAGAGGAGTCCATCAGTCAGAATATATCTGAAAGGCTGCTGAACTAAATAGAGTTTACTCTTTCCTCTTGTTAGTTATTTCATTGTGTTTGATTTGAGTTTATTATTTTTGACATCAACAATGATATTTTAAATCATATTTTCTAGGATTATTATGTTAATTCAATAAGATCTATTTTATTCATGTTTAACATGCTTAGGCCTCAGTCAATCATATTTTCAATTAATATCATGATGCATTTTATTCATACGTGATTGGGAGCACTCAGATTAGTTGAGTGGTCCTAACCAGATGACGGCTAGTAGGCACATAATTAATACGTGCAATGTTCAATTTAGATCCTTAAACCCGACTAAGTTGAGGTTCTTAATATCTTTAGTTAGCTCTATTATCTTGCATAGTTTGTAGGTTTATGTGATTAAACTATTGCAAATGAAAATGTCCCAGTGACCTTGCATAAATGCTAAGAAACCCTTAGTTAAAATGATCAAGAAAATACATATTTAGCTAAGTAAAAGACTCTGAAAGGACTTAATCTGTAATACCCTAAACCCAACCTAGACGTCTAGACCAAGTCTAGAAGTTATATCATCGATATTAAGAATACCACATTTATTATGCAGTCAAGATGAACCATTCATCATATAATATCAATTGCAACCATTAACTATGTATATAATCTTCCCAAACATCATAATATCATAGAATACTAGAATTCCTAATACTAGTATTTAAAGGAAAGATAAAAGCTTGACTGAGCTCTCGCAGCGCCGACCCGTTCAAGTCTATGAACCACCTAAAATCCAATTAGTAACAAAATGATTTGTGAACTAAGTGCATAAACGACGTTCATCCAATTAGAACACATTTATGAAATAATTCTTGAATCCCAAGATTCGATTCAATAATAGAAGCAATTTTTGTTCAGATATAGAACAAACTAGATACATATGTAGAAGAAATTTCAATTTCATAGGAAGAACATATTAGATTCATATGCAGTTTTTCCTACCCCCCTCTGCTACACACCATCTTTGGCCATCCCAACACACTGTTAAGGGCATTCAATGCCCAAGCAACCCTACACACCATAAAGTGTCTATCTGACACGTTTATAGAAACACAACTTAGCTGTTAAATCAAAAATGCGACAAAGCGCCAGATTCATATTTATACGCATCATGGCTTAGCCACTAATTTAGAACAGATTACTTCCCTCTTCACAATACCCCAACCTATGTAAATGCAGAGTACAAATATCCACAACATGTGTTCAGTCATTCTAATTCATTTCACAAATAGGTAATGCGGTTCAGTCTCAGAAATAACCATCACAATACACATATAATTATGTTATCCATATTCCAGTCATAGAGCATCAGAGAGTCCTCATACAATCAAATTCAGATCATTCATAATTAAGGATGTTAGTGTTAATGTTGGACAACACTAATGGCCTCGAAAACAAGATTCAGACCCTATTTATATGCCACACGGCCTGGACACATACCCATGTCCTTGCCCATGTAACTTACACGACCTGGGCACACACCCATGTCCCTGGTCATGTGGTCGTAAATCACAAACAATGAGTTACCCGGCCTAGACACACGCCTGTGTGCCTTGCCTGTGTGGCTCCAATTTGATGAATAGTGAGTTAAACGGCCAACCACACGGCCTGGGCACACGCCCATGTCCCTTGCCGTGTGGCATCGATAGGCACATTTTTCGGTGTTTGAAATTCGTAGAATTAAGAGTTTTTGGTATGCACCTGAAGGCATTTTGAAGCCATAAGAGCATGAAGAGTCTCTGAAGCCTAAAATAGCCATCCAATCTTTCAATCAACCTAATTCATGATAATGAAGTATAATTACACACAGAACTGTAACAACTCGATTTTGGGCCTAGTCAAAACAGTGGTTTTGAGACCACGAATTCGACGTAGTAAAACTTTTTTATTACATTTTTATGGTTTACAATTTTATGGAATGAGTTTTTGAAAATTTCATTCGAAAATTTTGACATTTGAGCACTCAATTTAGCAAAAAGGACTAAATTGTAAAAAGTGCAAAAGTTGAGTTCTACATGCTAGAGGTGTCTAATTTCTATGAAATTTCAAATTAAAAGTCCTTAGATGGTAATTAGACCATTTTAGTTTAATTTGGACAAAAATAGACATGAGGTAAGAGAATTTTATTGTTTTAAGAAAAGGACATTTTGGTCATTTAGTTAATAAAAGAATTAATAATCAAATTAAAAGCCAAAATTTTGCTCATCTTCTACCCTTGGCCAGAAATTTCAAAGGGGAACCATAGCTAGGGTTTGTTCATCTTTTAAGCTCGACTGTAAGTCCGTTCTTGTCCTGTTTTTAATGCTCTTTACATTTTTAAAGTCGTTATCACTCGATCTACCTATTTCTACCATTTATTTGAGAAATGATTAAGGTCTAGGGTTTGACCCATGTTAGACATGTGTGTATTTTGATGTTTAATGGTAGATTATGCAAGTTTGATGTTTGATAAACAACTTGCTAAGTGACTTTCGATGAAAATGCCTAAAAGGACCTATTTGTAAAAAGTTATAAAATGAGTAGTAAAAATGTGAAAGAATGGAAAATGTGGACTATTATAAGCATGAAAGATGTTCGGGTAGGCTTAGGAATCGAAGAAATTGAATCTATTTCAATTTACAAGCCTAGGGACCAAAGTGTAAAAATGTTAAAGTTTAGGGGCAAAAATGTAATTTTCCATAATGTGATTTTTGAACTGAAATGAGTAATGTGATTTCTACTATTTTTGTACCGAGGTAAGTTCTTATGTAAATAATGCATTATTTTAATTATGTTTTAAATGCTTTACTATTGTATAAATTGTGGTTGACTTATGGACATTATTCGACAAGTTACGACAAGGGTGAAATCCCAGTTGAATCTTAGGAATAGATAGGATACAAATGTCATGACATTAGGGTTATTGAGACTATGTGTAAGACCATACCTGGCATCGATGTGATATTTCGTGTAAAACCATATCTAGGATATAGCATAGATGTGAGATTTCGTGTAAGACCATAGCTGGGCTATTGGCATCGATACAAGATTACATGTAAGACCATATCTGGGATATGGCATTGGTATGGTACCATGTGTACGGAACTCCCAAAATTTCTAGGATTGATGCAATTGATTGGTACTATGTTTTGTTGTGTAGGGGAGTGCATTAAAGGGTGACAAAATGGTTTGGTAAATAGCCTTATTTTTGTCTACATGGGTAGACACATGGGCTTGTGTCTAGGCCGTGTGTGACACACAGCTTGCCCCATGGGCGTGTGCTCCGGTCGTGTGTCCCCTACACCTTAATTGTTGCAAAACAGAATGCTCAGAATTGAGCACGTGGGCAGAGAAACGAGCATGTGTTTCAGCCGTTGGATGACACGGCCTCAGGCACGGGTGTGTGAAATCTGTACCTATTTTATGAAAAATCATAATTTTTAAATTGACCACACGGCCTAGTACACGGGCGTGTGACTTGGCCATGTGTCTTCCATTTGTTTAGGGACCACAAATCTGAGGTCAAAATATTTATTTTCTTATTTTATTAAAATTTATAGCATGATAGAATTATTGTGTGAAAATTTTGTAAAGAAATTTTACTGCTTGAAGGCTTAATTCGATTAGAAAGACTAAATTGCGTAAAGCATAAAACTTGTGTTCTATTAGCTAAAGTGTCAAATAGTTATAGAACATTAAATTAAAGGTCCTTAAGTGGTAAATAGACCATTTATGGGTTAGTGGATGATGATAGCATCGCAATTGGTGTAATTTATAATATTTTTAAAGGTTATAAAGGTAAATTAGTAATTAATGTTAATATTAATAAAACAAAACCAAATTTCTTTCTTCATTCATCTTTCTAGCTGAATATTAAGGAAGAAGAAAGTTATTGCTTGTATTTTAGGGTTCGGTCACTTGGATCTTCCATTGTAAGTTCATTTTAGCTCGATTTTTAATGATTTTTACGTTTTTGAGATTGTTGCTTCGTATTCTAGCTAGCTTATACCCTAGATTTCAAAATTGTTAAAGGTTTATCATGTTGCCATTGTTGAATGCTTGAGTAAATTGATGTGTTATGATAAATTATGAAGGTTTATGGATAGATTTACTAGTTTTGTAAAGTGACTTTTGACAAAAATGTCAAAAAGGGTTTAAATTGAGAAAATGTAAAATTAGGTGGGTAAAAGTGTGAATAAATTGAAAATATGGGCTGCTAGTAACATGTGGTAAATTCGGCTAAGCATGCAATTGTACTAAATTGCATGAATTTGTATTTTTATGTGAAAAGGACTAAATTGTAAAAATGTAAAAGTTTAGGGGGCTAGTGTGTATAATAGCTCTAATATGTGTTTTGGACTAAATTGCATAAATAGTTAATTGAATAAGCTGAATTTGATATTATATAGATCAAGATAAGTTGAGATCGAGTTTAGATCGGGGAAAAGGAAAAGTTGACGATTAGCCGATAATTGCTATCCGAGCAACTCGAGGTAAGTTCATATAATTAGAATCAAACTTTTAAATACTTGTAATTATTTGAAATATATGTATATAATTGATTAATTGATATACTTGGAATAAGAATGCCTTATTGATATAGACTAATAGTTACTGAGCCCCGTTTGAACCATATGAATCCGTAGGATACGAGTGACATGTCACTAGGGTTACCATTTTGGTGGAGATCCTACATGTGTTGCGGACTCACCACAGCTCGAATGAGCTTACTGATATATCAGCTTGTAAGAGCTTACTGTTTTCAGCTTGTTGGAGCTTACTGTTCTCAGCTCGTATGAGCTTACTGATTCAGCTCGTCAAAGCTTACCCTTTCAGCTCAATAGAGCTTACTATCTATCAGCTCAGGAGGAGCTTACTGTTCATAGCTCAAAAGAGCAGAAAATAATAAGGAATTGACAGATTACTAAATTATATGTACTGTATATCACCTAAGTATCCCTCGAGATTCTAATAGGTTCAACGGGCAAAAATTTTGTGATATGGTAAAGTACTGTTTATACGAACGAATTATTGTTATTTGATTGAAAATAAAATGTTACAAATGATGTACATGATGCATGTGAAGTTGATATGATACAATGTATTGAGTATCTATATTGAGTTAATGGATGTTTTCATGTATTTAGGTGACTAATTTGTGATGAATGTTTGTGTTTAGGCATTTGGTAATTGAATTGAATACACCTTAATTATTGCTTTGATTATGTATAAATGGTAAGTTTAATTCTGAATTATACGGGCTTACTAAGCTATAAAGCTTACTCTATTTCTTTTTCCATGTTTTATAGAGGTTCGATAGCTCGATCGTTTCAGACAAGTTAGAGTTACGCATCACACTATCTACTTGCCGATTGGTACTTTTGAATCCGTGGATATATGTAAATATGGCATGTATAGGCTAGTATTAAAGATGATAAGTGTGATTACTTGAGATAATGAATTTTTGGTACATTTTGTGTTATAAGTCTAAGCCATGTGATTTGGCTAAATTTGGTATAATGTTTTGGTTGTATATAAGTGTTCAATTATAGTATGTTTGATAAGTAGTAGATGGAATGGAATTATGCAAATGTTATCTTGATATGTGGTTGACACATGATTGGAAAATGCATGATGTTAATTAAGTATTTGAATACTATGTTGAATTGGTATTACATATGTATAAAATGTGTTGAAATGTTGCCTATTCAGTTATGAATTAATGAAATTTTATGCTTGTGCATGTATGTGAAAATAGGGTTGCAAAATGGCTTTGCAAATAGCCTATTTTTGTCCACAAGGGAAGAGACATGAGCATGTGTCTCAACCGTGTGTGACGCACAGTCATGTTACATGGCCGTGTGTTCCCTGAAGTTGATTTTAAATGAAGTCAGTATGCTCTACACAGTCTCAAACACGGGCGTGTGACTGGCCGTGTGGTATAGGTCAGTATGCCCCCCTAATTGGCACACGACTTAGCACACGGTCGTGTGACTTGGCCTTGTTGCATAAGTCAGTATACCCTACAGTTTTGGCATAGCGTGGGACAATGGTATGTGTGGCCACTTAGAAGGTCACACAGGCTAGAAACACGGGTGTGTGGTCGGCCATGTGACCCAAGTCAGTATGCATGCTCTGTTTTTACATGGCCTGAAACATTGGTGTGTCTGGAGCTGTGTGAGTTACACGACTTGTTCACACGGGCGTGTGTCCCCTGTATGTTTTAAATTTTCCTAAGTTTCTAAAATTTTTATATGCTATCAGTTTAGTCCCGAACCACTTCTAAAGCATGTTTAAGGACTCATAAATCCTTATAAGGGACAATATGATCGTGTTGAATGGTATTTGATTATGAATGCATAAATGTATGAGTTATGTATGTTGAGTAATGTGTATTGACCGGTAATACCCCGTAACCCTACTCCACCGATGAATACGGGTTAGGGGTGTTACAGGGCGTGTGTAACCACATCGACGTGTGGCTCTTAAAACATGAAAAATTTTCTAAGTGTTGTGAGATTTTCTAAAGTTCTCAGTTTAGTCCCGAACCGCTTCCAATGCATGTTTTGGGCCTTGTGGGCTCATTTTAGGGACGATACGAATGTATGTGAAAAGTTCTAAATTTGGATGGAAATTTACTCTTGATTTTGTATGATTGCTTGTGTGTAAGTTCAGTAATGCCTCGTACCTTATTCCGACGTCGAATACTAGTAAGGGGTGTACAGAAACTTATGTCAAAAACTTTGACATAAAACCTTCAACAAAAATAGCACTCACCAAAAGATTAACCACAATTACTCGAATTATCCTATTGAGACTCGTTACTTCCAACACCTATTCCTAAAATTTGGAACCAACATCGCTTAATAACAAGAATTCATCCCTTAGTGTAAACTATCATCGATACAACACCTCCGCTTCTTAGAACTTTTAACAAATCATCACAATTGACATCATAGAAGATGTACCTAGTTGACTCATACAAAAAATCAGAATGAGAAGTCCAACTATCGACAACAATGCTCAAAGGATATATAAAAAAAATAAACGCAAAAGAAGAGGAAAAAAGAAAAGAGAATAGAAAGAAGAAGAAACGTAAAGAGGGAAAAAAAGAAACGTTTAAAATATTTTGTCTTAACCACTAGCAAGTGTTAGGGGTTGTTTTAAATTAATAAAACCTTTAATGATGCAACTCGAACTCTAAACTTAAACACAATACCAGAACATAGAACCACAGATACAAAGATTTAATTATTGTAGAATCTCACAATTAAATTCTCAAACTTTGGGGCGTTACAACTCTCTCCTTCTAAAAGATATTTTTACCTCGAAATTTACCTGACTCAAATAGATACGGGAATTGCTACCAAGTGACATCCTTAGTGCCATGATTCCGCCACAAAACCTTAACTAGATGAACAGTTTTCTTCCTTAATACCTTAACATCATGATCTATAATCTGAATAGGTTCCTCCTCAAATGTGTTGTGACAGCCCTAATGTGACCCTAGTCGGAAAGTGGTTTCGGGACCACAACACCGAGTCGTAAAAAAATAATTAATTGATATATTCTGTGCTTATTATGTGTGAACATGAGTATGTGGAAGTTTCATTCCCTAATTTTACCAATTGCATGAGAAAATTGTTAATCGGGATCGATTTGAGACATGGAGAAAATATGATAGTCCAATTTAAAATGGTCTATTAGTGCATGTACCAAAAAGAGTGGACTTGCATGTCAAATAGACCCTTTTTGAATTTGAATGGCCGGCCAACACAAGCATGCATTATGGTGTTCCCTTGTCTCCATTTTTTTTATATTTGGTGGGAATTATGTATAATAAATTTATATTAGTAAGTGGTGATAAAAACAAAGTTCCTTCATCTTTTCTATCATCTTGCCGAAACCATAAGGAAAAGAAAAGAAAAAAAAATGGAAGCTAGGACATTCGACCATGTGAGTTTGTAGATTAAGGTATGATATCATGTGGTTCTTTTGGCATTTTTTTTGTGAAGTTGAGTTGTTTTGATGCTCATAACATGACCCATGTGTTGATTTTTGAGTTGTGTTGCAAGAAACCTTTGGTTATGTTCTTATATGCCAAAGTGATGATGTTTTGTAGTATGTGATTTGAAATGGTTATAGATGAATATGAACTAAGAAACATGTATTATTGAGTAAGTAGAAGATAGAAAGGGGTTTAAATGGGAGGTTCAATTGATTTATTTTGTCCTTGTATGAAAAGTGGTTCTTGGTTATGGCCGAATGAGTCATCCTAGATTAGTTGAAAGGAATGTTCATGTTATGAGGTAATTTGAATAATTGACCGAAACATGAAAGGAATAATGAAAGTTGTATTAAGTTTAATGTGCATACTTTAGTCTAAGTATTGAGGAGTATTCGGCTAAGATAGTTGAATGTGGGTGTTGCCGATTTTTAAATGTAGATTATGGGAGTGGCTATAATGGGCATTAAGATGTGGAACTTAAGAAATGTAGTTATATGTGGACTTACATGATGTTACAAATAGATGTGAAAATATGCTAGATTAGGGAAACTTGATTAAGTGTTCATGAGATGAATTAGGTGTTTAAATGATGTTATAGTTGACATTGTACATGTATACATGCATTTCGGCCATGGTTTTTGTTTGAATTTGAGATTTGCAATGTGATTTTCCTAAATTGTCTATGAATTTTTGGTTGTTGATTTCATGGTAATGGTATATTGAATCCATGAAAATTTAGTAAGGTTGCATTCGGCAACTTGCTTGAAATTAAAAATTGATGTCTAAGCTTAGGTGATTTCGATGATGATATATGTGTATATACATAAGTATATTTAGTTGATTCGGCTTTGGTAGTTGCATGAGGTTATTAGCCGAATATACTAACATACATATACATGTGAAATTGGATTGTAAATGTTTAGCAAGGTGGTTAAACTAGTTAAATTATTGATTTAGCTCAAGGAGCTAAAGGAGGTGAATCGAGCAAAGGCAAAGAAAAGGTTATCGAGTAGCCGAGTTGGAACCGTCTTACCCAACACGAGGTAAGTCATTAAGCATGTAGTTGGTATTATTTCAAATGGTCATAATGTGTATGTATTGATGCTGAATGGACTGAATAAATATACATATATATATATATATGCATGTATGTATGTGATGATGAAATTGTTGAATGAAAGAAAAGAGGTAAGATGTACCGAGTTGTTGATCTCGGCACTAAACGTGCGGGATAACCATTTATGACCATGAGATTGGCGCTAAGTGCGCGGGATTAAATTGTACAGCACTAAGTGTGCGATTCGTCTATGTTGCACTAAGTGTGCGAAATGAATATGATGCACTAAGTGTGCGAATTGACCATGCGGCACTAAGTGTGCGAGTCTGACTATGTAGCACTAAGTGTGCGATTTGATTACGTGGCACTAAGTGTGCGAGTTGAATATATAGCACTGAGTGTGCGGGCTCAATATACATTCGTGAATCATTATGGACACTATGTGTGCGACACTATTGAGTCGATTGCGGACAGCGAATCGGGTAAGTGTCTTGAGTACATGGCTAATATGTGCTATGCTTATACTTGGTGTTGAGCTCGGTAAGTTGAACCTATGTGACAACTATACTTGAAGTCACGTACATAAAAATTTATCGTAGGATGGGTGAAAGGCCGTTTTGTTGTTTGATTGTAACGAAAATAAATTGATTTATGAAAATGCTTCAATGTCCTATTGATGAGTATATGGATTGTGAATGCATGAATTGATATGAAATTGAATCGATAGGTTGGAGGAACTATGGCATGGTTCGGTATGGATGGAGTAAATTGTCTCATTCCATTTTGTTTCCTCTTGTGATAATGTTATTGATATATAGTAGTGCATTGCTTATGACTTACTGAGTTATAAACTCACCCGGTGTTTCCTTGTCACCCACTATAGGTTGCTTGGACTCATCTACTTTTGCGGGGTCGGGCCGTCATCGAAGTCATCACACCGGATAGCAAGTTTTGGTACTTTCTTCTTAGTGTGCTTAGAAGATCATTTTGGCATGTATAAGCTAGTACGTTGTGTTTGAATTATGGCATGTAAACTTTAAGCCATGCGAAAATGGCACGAATGTTCGATTCAGTTGGATCAAGGGTAGGCATGAAATGGACCTAGTTACTTTCGTAACAGATGCTGGCAGCAGCAGTGTCATGAGATTGAAAAATCACTAAAAATAGTAGGAGTGGAATTAATTGATGAATAAATTATGTAATCGAAGCTCGATGAGTCTGCTTTCATGAGGAAGTAACGAAAAGATCATATGGGCAGTATATTAAGAGATAATCAGATTTTTGTGGGACAGGGCCAGAACGGTTTCTGGATTCCCTTCTCCGACTTTGGAAATTCATTATAAATTAACCAGAGATAATTAGGGGTCATACCATATATGTACAGATTCCTCTCTGAGTCTAGTTTTCATAGAAACAAACGGCATCAGTATTGAAGCCCCGTGCAGGGAGATATCCAAGTCGTAATGGGCAAATGTCAGTGTAGTCGACCCCTGCAACTTGGGGGACTTTGACTAATAAACTGTACTAATTGGCCCAACCAAAAATTCTAAAAAGAAATATATAGATGGGCACATGAGTCTAGTTTCTGGGAAAAATTACGAAACTGATTTTCGAGTTACGAAACTCAAGATATGATTTTTAAAACGACTAGTACACAGATTGGGCAGTGTCTGGAAAATAAATTTTGTAAGGGGTTAAAGCCAGTTAACACCTCGTGTTCGACTCCGGTGTCGGTTTCGGGTTCGGGGTGTTACATTTTATTGGTATCAGAGCTATGGTTTAGTCGGTTCTAGGACTACCATAGCACGTATGAGTCTAGCTATACATGCCATAATGTTAATGTTTAAAAGGGTGATGACTTCTGACGGTTGAAATGTTTTTGTCTTGATTAGTAAATGGATCCCGGTGAAGAAAGAACCCTAGCGGATGACGTTGAGAGCGTAGCGGCTGCTCCTGCACAAGGGACGCCGCCTGTTGAACCTCAGTCATCTGCGAATAATCAAGGTGAGGGGGCTAAACAAGCCTTCTTTACCATGATGAATGAGTGGGTCGCGCAATATGCCCGAGCCAACCCGGCTGTCCAACAATTCCCAAATTTGAATAATCCACCCCAAGAGCCTGTAAGGCCATCAGTCGCTGATCCTGTGAGGCTGAGTAAGCCACCTGTAGACTTGATTAGGAAGCGTGGGGCCGAGGAGTTCAAGGCCATAGTAACTGATGATGCCGAAAGGGCCGAGTTCTGGCTTGATAACACCATTCGGGTGTTCGATGAATTGTCATGCACACCCGATGAATGTCTAAAATGTGCTGTATCTTTGTTGCGAGACTCAGCCTACTATTGGTGGAGGACCTTGATTTCCATAGTCCCGAACGAGCGAGTAACTTGGGACTTCTTTCAAACGGAATTCCGGAAGAAATTTATTAGCCAACGGTTCATTGACCAGAAGCGTAAGGAGTTCTTGGAACTCAAGCAAGGCCGTATGACTGTATCTGAATACGAACATGAATTCGTAAGACTTAGTAGGTATGCCCGGGAGTGTGTAGCTGATGAGGTTGCTATGTGCAAAAGATTTGTGGAAGGATTGAATGAAGATTTAAAGCTACTAATGGGTATTTTGGAAATAAAGGAATTCGTAACACTAGTCGAACGAGCCTGCAAGGCGGAGGAACTTGGAAAGGAGAAGAGGAAGGCTGAATTTGAAGCTAGAGATTATCGTAAAAGATCGACGGGTAAAGCTCCGTTCTCAGCTGTAAAGAAGTTCAGGGAGGACATTAATAAGTCGAGGGCGACTGCAGGAATTTCCATCAGGGCAAGACCATCGATGGGCTCCCGAGCTACTTCGGTAGCTAGTGTGGGCAATAATCGTCACGAGAAACCTGAATGTCCCCAATGTGGAAGACGACACCTAGGTGAATGTTGGGGCAAGTCTACTAGCAGGGCCTGTTACGGGTGCGGTTCGAAGGACCATCTCATTAGAGATTGCACGGAGCTGGATGAGAAGAATAAGATTCAAGGTGCAAGACCTAGTGGAGTGACATCTAGAGGTAGACCACCGAGAATTTTTGGAGGCAGGGGTGGTAGTCAGAGGGGGGCTTCTGATACGGCCGATCGCGCCGAGAACCGTGCTCCTGCTAGAGCATATGCCATTCGCGCACGAGAGGAGGCATCCTCCCCCGACGTCATCACTGGTACCTTCACTCTCTTTGATACTAATGTGATTGTATTGATTGACCCTGGTTCTACTCATTCATATGTATGCGAAACCTTAGCAACCAGTAAGACTCTACCTGTTGAGTCTACTGAGCTCGTAATTCGAGTATCAAACCCTTTGGGCCAATGCATACTTGTTGATAAAGTGTGTAAGAGATGCCCTCTAATAATCCGAGAATCCTGTTTTCCGGCCGATTTGATGCTTTTGCCGTTCGACGAGTTTGATGTTATTCTTGGTTTGGATTGGTTAACCGCGCATGATGCGGTTGTGAATTGCAAAAGCAAGACTATCGATTTGAGGTGTGCAAATAACGAAATAATCCGAGTTGAGTCTGCGGACTTAAGGGGGTTGCCAGCTGTAATATCAGTAATGTTGGCCCAGAAATATGTAAGGAAAGGGTGCGAAGCATACCTCGCGTATGTACTTGATGACAAGGAGTTAGAAAAGAAACCCGAATCGGTGCTGGTGGTCTGTGAATACCCGGATGTTTTTCCTGAAGAGTTACCGGGTTTGCCACCTGTTCGGGAGGTAGAGTTTGGTATTGAGCTTGTACTTGGAACTACGCCTATTTCGATCGCTCCGTATCGTATGGCACTAACCGAGTTAAAAGAGTTGAAAGCTCAGTTGCAAGAATTGACGGATAGAGGTTTCGCTCGACCGAGTTTCTCACCTTGGGGTGCACCAGTATTGTTCGTGAAAAAGAAGGACGGAACCATGAGGTTGTGCATTGATTATCGTCAACTGAATAAAGTGACGATAAAGAATAAATATCCGTTGCCGCGTATTGATGATCTGTTCGATCAATTAAAGGGGCATCGGTGTTTTCAAAGATAGATTTGAGATCGGGTTATTATCAGTTGCGGATTCGAGATTCGGACGTACCCAAAATTGCTTTCAGAACGAGGTACGGTCACTACGAGTTCTTAGTGATGCCGTTTGGGCTCACTAATGCCCCTGCGGTGTTTATGGATTTGATGAATCGGATCTTTAGGCCGTATTTGGATCGGTTCGTAGTTGTGTTTATTGATGACATCTTGGTCTATTCAAGAGATGAGGCCGAACATGCTGAGCATCTGAGGCTAGTGTTGCAAATTTTGCGGGATAAGCAGTTATATGCTAAGTTCAGTAAGTGTGAGTTCTGGCTAAGAGAGGTTAGCTTCTTGGGTCATGTGGTATCCGCATCGGGTATTCGGGTTGACCCGAGCAAAATTTCAGCCATACTTAACTGGAAGCCTCCGAGAAATGTTACTGAAGTCCAGAGCTTTCTAGGGTTCGCCGGTTATTACCGACGATTTGTCAAAGGTTTCTCGATGATAGCCACACCAATGACGAAGCTACTTCAGAAGGATGTTAAGTTCGAATGGACGGAGAAATGCCAGAAAAGCTTCGATCAACTGAAAACTCATCTGACTGAAGCTCCAATTTTGGTGCAACCCGAATCGGGTAAAGAGTTTGTCGTTTATAGTGACGCATCCCTACTTGGGTTGGGTTGCGTATTGATGCAAGAAGGTCGAGTTGTGGCCTATGCGTCAAGACAATTGAAGCCACACGAGAGAAATTATCCGACCCATGATCTCGAACTAGCCGCCATTGTGTTTGCATTAAAAATATGGCGACATTATTTGTTTGGCGAGAAGTGCCATGTGTTTTCGGATCACAAAAGTCTCAAATATTTGATGACTCAACGAGACTTGAATCTGCGACAAAGACGTTGGCTTGAGTTGTTGAAAGATTACGAGCTTGTCATTGATTACCACCCGGGAAAGGCTAATGTGGTTGCGGACGCCTTAAGCCGGAAATCACTGTTTGCTTTGCGAGCGATGAATGTACACTTGTCTGTTCTACCTGACAATGTGTTAGTAGCTGAATTAAAAGCCAAACCATTATTGACTCATCAAATTCGTGAAGCTCAGAAAGTTGATGATGAATTGGTTGCAAAACGAGCTGAGTGTGTTCCGAACAAGGAATCAGAGTTTCAGATTGATGATGATGGTTGTTTGAGGTTTAGAAGTCGTTTGTGCGTTCCAAGGAATTCGGAACTCATTCCGATGATACTGAACGAAGCCCATTGTAGCCGAATGTCAATTTACCCGGGGAGCACGAAAATGTACAACGACTTGAAACGTCGGTTTTGGTGGCATGGTATGAAGCGAGACATCTCCGACTTTGTTTCGAGATGTTTAATATGTCAACAAGTGAAAGCGGAACATCAAGTGCCTTCAGGATTACTTCAGCCGATCATGATACCCGAGTGGAAATGGGACCGAGTCACAATGGACTTTGTGTCCGGACTGCCATTGTCCGCAAGTAAGAAGGATGCGATTTGGGTTGTTGTTGATAGGCTGACTAAGTCGGCTCACTTTATCCCCGTACGTACGGATTTTTCATTGGATAAACTAGCCGAATTGTATGTTACTCAGATTGTGAGATTACATGGAGTACCTATTTCTATCGTGTCGGATAGAGATCCGAGATTCACCTCGCGATTTTGGAAGAAATTGCAAGAAGCTTTGGGTACCAAGCTGCATTTTAGCACCGCTTTTCATCCCCAAACCGATGGTCAATCAGAGCGGATAATTCAGATACTCGAGGATATGCTGAGATGCTGCATCCTTGAGTTTAGTGGTTCATGGGAACGGTATGTACCTTTGATTGAATTCGCTTACAACAATAGTTTTCAATCAAGTATTAAGATGGCACCTTACGAGGCTTTGTACGGTCGTAAATGCCGTACACCATTGTTTTGGACCGAGCTCGGTGAAAGTAAAATTTTCGGAGTTGATTTGATTAAAGATGCCGAACAGAAAGTAAAAGTAATCCGTGAAAGTTTGAAGGCAGCCACAGATTGTCAGAAATCGTATGCGGATCTGAAACGGAAGGACATTGAATATCAGGTGGGAGATAAAGTGTTCCTTAAAGTTTCGCCTTGGAAAAAGGTACTTAGGTTTGGCCGTAAGGGCAAGTTGAGCCCGAGATTCATTGGGCCGTACGAAATCTCCGAACGAGTGGGGCCAGTTGCGTATAGATTGATTTTGCCCCCTGAGCTTGAAAAGATTCACGATGTCCTTCATGTTTCGATGATTCGACGCTATCGATCTGATCCGTCGCATATAATTAGCCCATCAGAGGTTGAAATTCAAGCCGATATGAGTTATGAAGAAGAACCGATACGTATCCTAGCTCGTGAGGTGAAGGAGTTGCGAAACAAAAGGGTTCCGTTAGTAAAGGTGTTATGGCTCAAACATGGGATTGAGGAAGCTACTTGGGAAACTGAGAGCTCGATGAAAGAACGATACCCAAACCTATTTACCGGTAAGATTTTCGGGGACGAAAATTTCTTAAGTGAGGGAGAGTTGTGACAGCCCTAATGTGACCCTAGTCGGAAAGTGGTTTCGGGACCACAACACCGAGTCGTAAAAAAATAATTAATTGCTATATTCTGTGCTTATTATGTGTGAACATGAGTATGTGGAAGTTTCATTCCCTAATTTTACCAATTGCATGAGAAAATTGTTAATAGGGATCGATTTGAGACATGGAGAAAATATGATAGTCCAATTTAAAATGGTCTATTAGTGCATGTACCAAAAAGAGTGGACTTGCATGTCAAATAGACCCTTTTTGAATGTGAATGGCCGGCCAACACAAGCATGCATTATGGTGTTCCCTTGTCTCCATTTTTTTTATATTTGGTGGGAATTATGTATAATAAATTTATATTAGTAAGTGGTGATAAAAACAAAGTTCCTTCATCTTTTCTATCATCTTGCCGAAACCATAAGGAAAAGAAAAGAAAAAAAATGGAAGCTAGGACATTCGGCCATGTGAGTTTGTAGATTAAGGTATGATATCATGTGGTTCTTTTGGCATTTTTTTTGTGAAGTTGAGTTGTTTTGATGCTCATAACATGACCCATGTGTTGATTTTTGAGTTGTGTTGCAAGAAACCTTTGGTTATGTTCTTATATGCCAAAGTGATGATGTTTTGTAGTATGTGATTTGAAATGGTTATAGATGAATATGAACTAAGAAACATGTATTATTGAGTAATTAGAAGATAGAAAGGGGTTTAAATGGGAGGTTCAATTGATTTATTTTGTCCTTGTATGAAAAGTGGTTCTTGGTTATGGCCGAATGAGTCATCCTAGATTAGTTGAAAGGAATGTTCATGTTATGAGGTAATTTGAATAATTGACCGAAACATGAAAGGAATAATGAAAGTTGTATTAAGTTTAATGTGCATACTTTAGTCTAAGTATTGAGGAGTATTCGGCTAAGATAGTTGAATGTGGGTGTTGCCGATTTTTAAATGTAGATTATGGGAGTGGCTATAATGGGCATTAAGATGTGGAACTTAAGAAATGTAGTTATATGTGGACTTACATGATGTTACAAATAGATGTGAAAATATGCTAGATTAGGGAAACTTGATTAAGTGTTCATGAGATGAATTAGGTGTTTAAATGATGTTATAGTTGACATTGTACATGTATACATGCATTTCGGCCATGGTTTTTGTTTGAATTTGAGATTTGCAATGTGATTTTCCTAAATTGTCTATGAATTTTTGGTTGTTGATTTCATGGTAATGGTATATTGAATCCATGAAAATTTAGTAAGGTTGCATTCGGCAACTTGCTTGAAATTAAAAATTGATGTCTAAGCTTAGGTGATTTCGATGATGATATATGTGTATATACATAAGTATATTTAGTTGATTCGGCTTTGGTAGTTGCATGAGGTTATTAGCCGAATATACTAACATACATATACATGTGAAATTGGATTGTAAATGTTTAGCAAGGTGGTTAAACTAGTTAAATTATTGATTTAGCTCAAGGAGCTAAAGGAGGTGAATCGAGCAAAGGCAAAGAAAAGGTTATCGAGTAGCCGAGTTGGAACCGTCTTACCCAACACGAGGTAAGTCATTAAGCATGTAGTTGGTATTATTTCAAATGGTCATAATGTGTATGTATTGATGCTGAATGGAATGAATAAATATACATATATATATATGCATGTATGTATGTGATGATGAAATTGTTGAATGAAAGAAAAGAGGTAAGATGTACCGAGTTGTTGATCTCGGCACTAAACGTGCGGGATAACCATTTATGACCATGAGATTGGCGCTAAGTGCGCGGGATTAAATTGTACAGCACTAAGTGTGCGATTCGACTATGTTGCACTAAGTGTGCGAAATGAATATGATGCACTAAGTGTGCGAATTGACCATGCGGCACTAAGTGTGCGAGTCTGACTATGTAGCACTAAGTGTGCGATTTGATTACGTGGCACTAAGTGTGCGAGTTGAATATATAGCACTGAGTGTGCGGGCTCAATATACATTCGTGAATCATTATGGACACTATGTGTGCGACACTATTGAGTCGATTGCGGACAGCGAATCGGGTAAGTGTCTTGAGTACATGGCTAATATGTGCTATGCTTATACTTGGTGTTGAGCTCGGTAAGTTGAACCTATGTGACAACTATACTTGAAGTCACGTACATAAAAATTTATCGTAGGATGGGTGAAAGGCCGTTTTGTTGTTTGATTGTAACGAAAATAAATTGATTTATGAAAATGCTTCAATGTCCTATTGATGAGTATATGGATTGTGAATGCATGAATTGATATGAAATTGAATCGATAGGTTGGAGGAACTATGGCATGGTTCGGTATGGATGGAGTAAATTGTCTCATTCCATTTTGTTTCCTCTTGTGATAATGTTATTGATATATAGTAGTGCATTGCTTATGACTTACTGAGTTATAAACTCACCCGGTGTTTCCTTGTCACCCACTATAGGTTGCTTGGACTCATCTACTTTTGCGGGGTCGGGCCGTCATCGAAGTCATCACACCGGATAGCAAGTTTTGGTACTTTCTTCTTAGTGTGCTTAGAAGATCATTTTGGCATGTATAAGCTAGTACGTTGTGTTTGAATTATGGCATGTAAACTTTAAGCCATGCGAAAATGGCACGAATGTTCGATTCAGTTGGATCAAGGGTAGGCATGAAATGGACCTAGTTACTTTCGTAACAGATGCTGGCAGCAGCAGTGTCATGAGATTGAAAAATCACTAAAATAGTAGGAGTGGAATTAATTGATGAATAAATTATGTAATCGAAGCTCGATGAGTCTGCTTTCATGAGGAAGTAACGAAAAGATCATATGGGCAGTATATTAAGAGATAATCAGATTTTTGTGGGACAGGGCCAGAACGGTTTCTGGATTCCCTGCTCCGACTTTGGAAATTCATTATAAATTAACCAGAGATAATTAGGGGTCTTACCATATATGTACAGATTCCTCTCTGAGTCTAGTTTTCATAGAAACAAACGGCATCAGTATTGAAGCCCCGTGCAGGGAGATATCCAAGTCGTAATGGGCAAAGGTCAGTGTAGTCGACCCCTGCAACTTGGGGGACTTTGACTAATAAACTGTACTAATTGGCCCAACCAAAAATTCTAGAAAAAATACATAGATGGGCACATGAGTCTAGTTTCTGGAAAAAATTACGAAACTGATTTTTGAGTTACGAAACTCAAGATATGATTTTTAAAACGACTAGTACACAGATTGGGCAGTGTCTGGAAAATAAATTTTGTAAGGGGCTAAAGCCAGTTAACACCTCGTGTTCGACTCCGGTGTCGGTTTCGGGTTCGGGGTGTTACATGTTAAATCTGTTCACAACTAAATTTCATCAACCAGAACGATGTACGACACACTTGCCAAATCAGAGAACCTTTTTCCACTGTGAAACTCAATGTCCTTTTTAAATTAGCATAAGACTTCTATCGATTGGAGGCGGTTGCTAGACGATCTCAAATCAATTTTACAGTATTTTCAGTTTCAAACATTAGCTCGGGACCCAAAACTCGAAGTTCACATAACTTAGTCCAATATTAGGAAGTACGACATCTACGCACATACAAAGCCTCGTAGGGTGCCATTTGGATACTATACTGGAAGTTGTTATTATACACAAACTCAGCCAACGGTTGACAATCTTCGTAACTACCTCAGAAATCCATTACACAACCCTGAAACATATCTTCCAGAACCAAGATGTGAATTGCAGATCTCTATCAAAAATAATTGAGTCTGGAATCTCGTGCAGTCTCACAATTTTAGCAATATACAACTTAGCTAACTTCTGTAGGGAATAATCTATTCTGATAGGAATGAAGTGAGCAGATTTTGTCCACTGATCAATGATGACCTAATCTGCATCTTTCTTAGTGGGGTTTAAGGCAACCCACTAAAAAATCCATCGTTACACGTTCCCACTTCCACTGAGGAATCTTAACTTGCTGAAGCAAACCAGAGGGCAATTCATGTTCAGCCTTAACCTTTTAGCACATTAGATAGTGGGACACAAAAGCAACCACTTCCCACTGTAGTCCAGGCCACCAATAGAGTTCTCGAAGGTCTCGATACATTTTATTTCCACCAGGATGCATAGCATAGGAATATATGGGCCTCCTGTAAGATTAATTGCCTATTGCAGTCGCTAAACTAAAGACTCATCACTCAATTGCTTAGCACGAATCTATTTGACTAAAGTCAGTTTAACCTGTAATTCAGCTAATAGTCCTCCATCCTCAACTAAACTCAGATGAGGTAACATCACTCTTAGATCAGTCAACGCTTTATGGCTAAGAGCATCGGCTACCACATTAGGCTTACCTAGATGATATTCTATTGTGCGGCCATAATCCTTAAGTAATTCAACTCACCTACGCTGTCGAAGATTTAACTTCTTTTGAGTTAACATGTATTTAAGACTCTTGCAATCGGAATAAATGATACACCATTCACCATACAGATAGTGCCTCGAAATCTTTAGAGCAAACACGACCTCAACTAGCTCAAGATCATGTGTAGGGTAGTTACCCTTGTGTGTCTTAAGCAACCACTTTACCATCTTGCAGCAAAACACACCCTATCCCGATGTGTGACGCATCATTATATACCACAAACTCTCAACTTTATTTAGGTTGAACTAGAATAGGAGCTTGTGTCAAAATAGACTTGAGCTTATCGAAACTAAACTGTTGTGCCTCAAACCACACAAACAGAGCATTCTTACATAGCATCTTCGTCAGAGGTGATGCAATAAGAGAAAATCCCTCGATGAACCTTTTATAGTAACCAGCTAAGCCCAGGAAACTACATAACTCAGATACATTTTTCATTTGCTTCCACTCAACTATAGCTTCTATTTTCTTGGGATCGACATGGATTCCTTCCACGGTAACCACATGGCCAAGAAAAAAAACTTCTTGTAACCAAAACTTGCACTTGTTGAACTTAGTATATAACTATTTTTCTCGGAGTGTTTGAACTACAATACAGAGGTGTGTATCATGCTCAAACTCAATCCTGGAATAAATCAGAATATCATTGATAAAAACTACCACAAACTGGTCTACATATAGTTGGAATAATCGGTTCATTAAATCCATGAATGCCATTGGGGCATTCGTCAACCCGAAAGGCATCACCAAGAACTCGTAGTGTCCATAGCGAGTTCTGCAGGTAGTTTTGTATGCATCAATCTCTTTGACCTTGATTTGTTGGTAACCAGAGCGCAGATCAATTTTGGAGAAAACAGATGCCCCTTAAAATTGGTCAAACAAGTCGTTAATCCTTAGTAATGGATACTTATTCTTGATTGTCAGTTTGTTCAACTACCTATAATCTATGCACATTCTCATCAATTTGTCTTTCTTCTTAACAAACAACACTGGTGCCCTCCACAGAGACACACTCGGTCAAAAGAACCCCCTATCAAGAAGTTCCTGAAGTTGTTCTTTTAGCTCGGCTTGCTTCTTCGATGCCATGCTGTAACCCCTAACCCGTATCCGTCGCTAGAATAGGGTTACGGAGCATTACCAAAACTTTCAAAACATTTTCAGATAATTCAAACATTTACTATTCATTCCTCGATATTTATTCATAATGTCCCTTAAATAGACCCTCGAGGCCCAAAACGAGCATTAGAATCTAGTCGGGACTTAACCGAAAACTCTAAGAATTTTTCGTTAAATTTCAAAATTTTTCCAAGGTGCAGGGCTCACATGTGCATGTGGTCCAAAGGACACGCCCGTGTGACCCTGGGACATGCCCATGCTACAGGTCGTGTTTGACCCCGCGTAACTCTCTGACTTGTGCACACGACCATGCCACATGCCGGTGTGCTAGGCCGAACAGCACACATGGTCGAGACACACGCCTGTGTCTCTGCCTGTGTGCTCAATTATGAGTATTCTATTTTCTCGAGTTTAAGGTACAGGGGACGGCCTAACGACACGCCCATGTACCAGGCCGCGTGTCACACACGGTCTAGACAGACGCCCGTGTTTTTTCCCATGTGGACAAAATAAAGCCATTTCTAGCTTTATTTCTCACCCAAAATTTTTAGTATGTTCCTGCACCAAACTTACATCCAAACACCAACCAATTCAAGCATTGAATTCAAGCAATTTATAACATCTAATATGATCTATTGTTACATGCATTCATGCTTTTAATCTTACCTTTTATAAGCATACTCATTTAACCTTTCTCAATCAATCAATAATAAACACTTATGTTATCTCCATAGAATAAACTTAATACATATATACATATACCAAAACATAATCATCACTAGCCATTCCAATGGCTAGATTACAATAATAATTTACATTACTTGCCAATATGGCCAATTTAACCTATACATGCTATTATAGCCATAATTGATTTACTGTATATACTGAAATAGGCCAATGGATAGTGTGAGTGATCTCCGTCAAGCTTCCAATCCAATGAGCTTCTGATTTACTATAAAACAGGAAAATAAAACTAAGTAAGCATAAAATGCTTAGTAAGTTCGTATAACATGGTACTTAACTTACCATTCATTTTATTTTTAGGTAACTACGTAAGGCATATTCAATCAATTTGACCCCAAGCCCTACACATATCCTCATTGCCCTTGTTAGTCATATATTCCAAAATAACATCAAAACATATATGGGCTCAACAACGATCAAGTTTCCAGGCACATATGCTTTCCACAATATGTATTCATTTAACATGTATAAATCATCTCTTTATATTACAAGTATAACTTCATAATAGTTCATCTTGAGTTCAGATTATTTCATGTCAGAACTTTACTCATATCATTCGAAATATCAAGGTCATGAATAGTACACTCAAGAGGTACAAATCTATAATCAAGGATGAACATACTCATCAAATAAATTTCATGTACAAATATCATCATCCCATATTACCATATCTCAATCATCTCATGTTTTCATATATCAATTTTCATGTATCCACAATTTAATGTATTTTAGACAAATACGTGTGATAACTCATTTCTTATTCATATCTACTCATGTCAAAATTTTTACTCGTTGAATTGATTCGAAATATCGACGGATTCATAGGTAGTACACCTGAGGTGTACAAATCAGAATCCATCAATTCATGTCCAATGGTACCCATAAGGTACTATTTCAAATAGTATACTCTCGAGCCACACATGTATACAGCAGGATTACCGGTCTAGGCTAAATCCTTTTTATGACATATGCTCTAAGGAACTTGATCTAGATTACCCATCCGGGCTAAATCCAATATATAACATATGCTCAAGAGGACTTATATCAAGATTACCCATCTGGGTTAAATCCTTTCTGTAATGAGGTCAATAGGATTACTCGTCTAAGCTAAATCCCATCAGCAACAAATGCAGGACCTCATTCATTTCAGGAAATCACATATCCATCGATTTTACATTTATTCAACCAGGATTTAAACATTTTTCTAGCATTATCGGGCATGCGATTATTTCATATATCCATAAAATTTATAGAAATTCAAATAAACACATTCCACATTCATTTCAAGCATAAAAGTAACATTTTTATCATTTATCATTTTTCGGGCATTATCGTTGATCAGGCTTTGTCAAATACAATTCCAACATCACATATATATATGATATATATACAATTCACTATGAAAAATTTAATTCAAGCATATCAACATTCACAAATTAGTTACACGAAGTTACCTCGACAAATGTTCGTATATGTAAAATCTACTAATCTGACATTTTCCTCTTTTCTTCATTCTAGCTCCGAATTTGGTCTATCCTGGTCTATACGAGTAAATTTAACATCAATTTAATGTAATTCATACTCAGTTTAGTCCAATTTACCCTTTAGGAAAAATTACCATTTTGCCCCTAAATTTTTAATTAATGACGATTTCGTCCCTAGGCTCGGAAAATGAAATTTATGCAATTTACTCCCTATTCCAAGCCTAACCAAAATTTCACCATAAAACTTACAGCACATATATTCTATAAAATTTAGAATTTTTCTTCAACTTTACATTTTAGTCCCTAAATCATGTCTTCATCAAAAATCACTTTGTAAAATTTGTTTATCTATCAACAACCTTTCATTTTCTACCATAAATTTCAAATTTTCAGCATATTCGTTCATATCCTAATTTTCATACTTTGATAACTTTTCAAACTGGTCCCCTAAATAGATAGATTAAGCTATCCCAATTTCAAAAATATCAAAATTACTAAAAACTAGACAAGAAAACTTACCCAATTTGGCCAAGAAAGCTTGCTTTCTCTTTCCTAGGGTTTCCATGGAATATTTGGGGAAGAAGATGGTATAAAATGTTTTTTATTTCTATTTAATAATTTATTGTCTTTGAATTATTTTGATTTCCAATTTAGTCTTTAGCCTTTTTCTAATTTTCCATGGATGAATCATCTAAAAATATCTACTAACTTTTCATTAATGGTCTAATTACCATATAAGGACCTCAAGTTTTGAATTCCATAGCTATTTAATCCTTCTAGCTACTAGAATTCAACTTTTGCATTTTATGCGCTTTGGTCCTTCACGTAATTAAGCACATAATTGATAAAATTTTCTTATCAGAACTTTCACACGACATTTCTAACATAATACGGACCATATAATAAAATTAAAATAAATTTTATTTTTGGCTCAGATTTGTGGTCCCGAAACCACAGTTCCGATTTCACCGAAATTGGGCTGTTACAACTCTCCCCCTTAAAAAATTTTCGTCCACAAAAATTTTACCAGTAAAGAGATTCAGACATTACTTTCTCGTATTTTCCTCTGGCTCCTATGTAGCTCCCTCTATATCATGTCATTGTTAGAAAACTTTTACTAAAGCTACCTTTTTATTTCTCAGTTTTTCTCTTCAAGTGTCAGCATTTCAATCAATCTCTCACTGTAAATCGTGCCAGACTGAATTTAACATTTATCAAAGTAATAACAGATGATGGGTCTGACCGATATTGTCATAACACATATACACATAAAAACATTGTGAATTTTGTAGAACTCTAATAATAATACCAATCAATATGCAACAGGTATAATTCTTTTCAATAATCTTGTATGACCCAATAAACCACAGAATTAATTTGCCTTTATTTCCAAACCGGAGAACTTTCTTCCATGGCGAAACTTTCAAAAATATTTTGTCACCAATCTGAAACTCTATTTCTTTTCACTTTATATTCACATTGGATTTTTGACGATCAAATACTGTTTTCATACTATCTCAGATCACTTTCACCTTTCTTTGGTTTCAATGAATCAAACTAACTACATGTATCTTTTCTCACTGAGCTCAGTCCAAAACACCGGAGTTCTCGTGACTATATAAAACCTCATAAGGTACAATTTTTATACTTGACTGTAAACTGTTACTATATACGAATTCAACTAACAACAAATATTTCTTTTTCAATTGCCTTTGAATTTTATAATACAGCACCGAAACATATCTTCAAAATTCTGAATCATATGTTCAGATTGATCATCCAACTGAAAATGAAATACAATACTAAAATGTAACTGTATACCTAGAGCTTCTTGTAACTTGTTTTAGAATCGGTATATAAACTGTAGATCTTTATCATAAATAACAAAAACTAGCACATTATATAATCTGACAATCTCAAAAATAGATAATTCAAGCAATCTATCAAGTGAGAAATCCTTTCATACTAGGATAAAATGTGTTGGCTTTGTCAAACAATCAACAATTACTTAAATAGTATCTTTCTGTTTCATAGGCAGGGAGAATCCTGATATAAAATTCATAGTAACTTTGTCCCATTTCTGTTTTGGTATCGTCACTAGCCATAACCATCCTGAAAGTATCATCTTTATCTTGCTGGTACATCCAACATTTAAACACAGATTTAGAAATACCAAATTTCATTTCGGGCTACTAATACATCTTTCTCATATCATTATGCATTTTATCATTCCCCAGAGAAACAGACATAGTTCTGCTGTGATCATTCATGTAAAATTTTCTATACAAGCTCCAAACTCTTCAGTATACAGATTCTACCTAACTCATTATCACTTTTCTGAGTTTCACTTATCATCAGATTAGTTCTACACTCAGCTAAAATTAAGTTATTATCAGACAATTACAATCGGTATCCATGGCTTGCAAAGCAAATAGAAATTTTCTACTCAAAATATCTACAACCACATTCACTCTTTTTGAAAAAATATTCAATTATCAAATCATAATATTTCAACAAATCAAGTCATATACTGTAACACCCCTCACCTGTATTCAATGGAGGAATAGGGTTACAGAGCATTACTAGACTTACTAAATAATTAAACAACCATTCAGCATACATAACATCATTTCATACATTTATCATTCAAACTCAATCAATTTGGAAATGATTTGGGACTAAACCGATAACTCAAGAAACTTTCATGAAACCTTGAAAATTGTTCTCAAAAATAGAGGACACACGACCACCAGACACGCCCGTGTCGTGTGAAAATAAGGGGTACATACTGACTTGGGTCACATGGCGAACCACACGCCCGTGTGTCTAGCCAGTGTGCCCTTCGAAGTGGCCACATACACCGATGTGCCAGGCCATGTACTAGGCTGTGCCAAACCTGTAGGGTATACTGACTTATATGATGTAGCCAAGTCACACGCCCGTGTGCTAAGCCTTGTGCAAATTAGGGCGTATACTAACTTTTACCACACGGCCGATCACACACCCGTATGTGAGACCGTGTGGAGCATATTGACTTCATTTTAATTTCAACACCAAGGGACACACTGTAACAGCCAGTTTTTAGGGTTAATCAGAATAGTGGTTTTGGGACCACAAATCTGATGTTAAAAAATTTATTTTATTATTATTTTGAGGTCTACAGCATGTTATAATTATAGTATAAAAATTTCGTTAAGAAATTTTACCATTTGTGTACTCAATTTGAGGAAAAGGACTAAATCGCGTAAAGTGTGAAAGTTGGGTTCTATTAGCTAAATGTGTTAAATAAGTATAGAACTTTAAATTGGAGGTCCTTATGTGGTAATTAGACCGTTAAATGAGTTAGCAGATGTGCATGGTTTGGCATTTATGAAATTATTAAAGAGGTAAGGGTATTTTGGTAAAAAGGCAAATAAAGATAAAATAAACAAAAGAAATAAATATATCATCTTTATTTCATCTTCCCCAACCGTTTATACTAGCAAAAAATAGTGATGAAAGCTTGAAAATTTTGATCCTTTGCATGGTAAGTGATTTTTGTCCCGTTTTTGTTAATTTTTATGTTTTCGGAATTGTTGTTGCTTAATCTATTTAATGAGGAGGCTAATTTGCAAAACCATTGAATAGTTTAATATTTTCCATTGATGAGTATAATAGGTATTTTAAGTTTAATGGAAGAATATGAGTCCTTGTTGATAGTTAAACACTTTTTGTTAAGTGAATTTTTGTGAAATTGACAATTAATGGCTAAATTGATAAATGTGAAAACTTTATGGTTAAAATGTGAAAAAAATGAAATGTGTGGGCACTGGGGAATCTAGTGATATTTGAATATAGTGGGATGGTACTAAATTGCATGAATTTTCATTTTATGATATAGGGACTAAATTGTAAAGAAGTTGAAATATTAAGGGTAAAAATGTAATTTTTCCATAAAGAGAATTATGGGCTATTTTGATACCATGAACATTTTGCTAAGCTCAATTTTGGTTAAAAATGGTTAATTTGCATGTTTTGAGCTAAGGGACTAAATTGAATAAAAGTAAAACTTTAGGGGTAATTTTGTAAAAATGTCAAAAATGACCAAATTGTATGAAAGAAAGTGTTTTACTATCTAAATTAATATATTGAATGAAATTATTAATTTAGATCAAGATCGGGTGGAAAATTAAGGAAAATAAAAAATTACAAAAATGCCCCTGAACTTTGGTATCTCTACAATTTAGCCAGGTAAGTTCGCATGATCAAAATATGCTTATACAAGTACTTGGAATGTGAATGTACTAAGTAGTGTGTACTTATACTATGTTGTTTTGAGATGGTTAGCTAATTTATGTGATAATTAAAAATTGAGACGTTAATGTTGTTTAGGCTAAGGCCAATATATGTAGGTTGAATTGACTATCGTGGGTTATGCTTATAAATTTAAGTTATAACCTTTATTTCTTTTAAATTATGAACTTAGTAAGCATTTTATGCTTACTTACTATTAATTTCTTTGTGTGCTTAGATATCGAAAGCTCGTTCGAGTTGGAAATTAGCGGAGATCTCATCACACTATCTATCGGCTATTTTGGTACCAATGGTTTTATAATTTTGGTTATAATGCATGTATAGGTCATTTTGGCTAATGATAGCCTATATGTTTTGATTATTTGTATAGCCATGTGATTTGGCTTATTTTGGTATACTTGGTTATATATATTTGTAAATGGCCTTTTGTGATATGGTGTTGTATATATATGTGTTAATGCTCCTTGGTGATGTGGTTTATAATTGCTTGTGAATGGCTTGTGGAAGTTTAGCATCTAGGCTAGATAATGGTTTGAAATTTATATGGTATGCTTGTGGTGTAGGTAAGGTAAAATGGTTGGTTGAAGTAATGGTTATAAATGTTTTGGAAAGTGAAATTGGCATGAATTGAATAGGCCAAACATGATAAAATAAGCATGTTAACTGTTGGTTTTAAAATGGCGATTTATGCTTGGTTAGAGTTGATGTTAAATGCTTATTTATGCCTTTGATGTGTGTTAATTGGGTTGGTGTTGATATATGCAAATTCGGGTGGCAAGATGGCTTGTAAATAGCCTAGTTTTGTTCACACAGCCTAGCATACGGACGTGTGGCTTGGCCGTGTGGCTCCTAGTTTTTACATGGCCTGGACACGGGCTTGTGTGGCCATTTTGAAGGATACACAGGCTAGACACATAGGCATGTGGTCTGGCCGTGTAACCCATGTCAGAGAGTTACACGGGGTTAGACACAGGCTTGGACACGGCCATGTGATCCCAGTTTGAATGCCCACATGGCCTGAGACACGGTCGTGTCCCTTGGCCGTATGAGTGGCACGGCCGAGGCACATGGTCGTATGACCCCTGCAGTTTGTAAAATTTTTGGAGTTTTTGAGAAATTTCCTAAGTTATCGATTTAGTCTCGAACCACTCCCAAAGCATGTTTAGGGCCTCGTTGCCTCGTGTTAGGGACATTATCATTGAATGCAATTGGTTTTAATTTGGTTGAGGATTTATGATTCGAATTGTCTGATTGATTGCATTGTAAGTTTGGTAACTTCTCGTAACCCTATTCTGGCTTTGGATACAAGTTAGGGGTGTTACATTTATTGGTATCAGAGTTACGGTTTAGTCGATTCTAGGACTAACGTAGTTTATGTGAGTCTTGTAACACCCCTTACCCGTATCCGAGGCCGGGCTAAGGTACGAGACGTTACCAGACAAACATACAAACATTAAACTAAAATACGAGCCATAAAATTTTATTCATATTTCAAAATGTTCATTCTCTTACACATAGTCCCTTATTTGAGTCTACGGAGCCCAAAACATACTTTAGAAAGGGTTTGGGACTAAACCAAGAACTTACAAAAATCTTGGAAATTTCATGCTTTAAGGCTCCACACGCCCGTGTCCCAAAGTCATGTTCCATACACGGCTGAGACACATGGTCGTGTCTCTGCCTGTGTGGAATATACCTAGGCTATTTTCCAAGCTTTGGTCAACCTTGATCTCTTACACACTTATACAAAATCAAAAGCTTATAACATGGTATTCATTTAATGATTAAACATCCTCAATTAAACCACAAACATAGCATTTGTATGTCATCATACATGTGTCTCTCATACTCATTTTACCTTGTTTATTATAGTACCACTTATACATTTATACCAAGATTATCATCTTACCAAATATCTTCAGCTTAATCATCAAGCATTCATATTTAAAGATAGATCATATCTTTATAGAATACCACGATTCAGATGCGCAGAATAACATGTTTGCCTGAAACATTTCAATTCAATTCCATACCCAACAAGCATTACATTGAGACTAGTCATATATATATACATGTCATGATACATAACATTCTCTTTTTGTTTTCTTATAAACACATATCATTTATTTCATTATAGCAATATTTCATATACCATAGTTTCCATGTATTCCACATATATTTATTTTCCTCCTCCTCCTCTCCATTCCACATCCTTAATGTGTATAGCATTCTTGTAAGTACGATTTCACAATTTACTAATAAATGTTCACATCAAACTGTCCACACGAGTCATAGTCACTTAATTATTTATAATTCGAGCTACAGAGCTCCAAATTAAGATCCGTAAATTTCCCCTAAAACTAGACTCACATATCTTTCCACCATAAAAGTTTCATAATTTTTGGTTTATCCAATTAGTACATTTTATTCATTAAAATTTCCCCTATTTCACTTTCTGACAGTTCTGACCTCTCTTCACTAAAAAATAATTCTCTCACAGTACAGAACTCAGATAATGTTCTTGTTGATTTATCTTGAAAATAGACTCATTATGGATTTTAAAAATATAATTTTGAGCCTCTAATTATTTTTCTCCAAATTTTTATGATTTTCCAAAGTCAGAACAGGGGATCACGTAATCATTCTGAATCAGTCTCACAAAAACATAAATATCTCAAAATATAGAACTCCTTTGCTTGTATGTTTCTTTTATATGAAAATAGACTCATTAAGATTTAATTTGATATCTCATTCAGTCTCTGATTCAATTTATACTATTTTTGGTGATTTTTCAAAATCACGTCACTGCTACTGTCCAAAACAGTTTTATTGCTAATTCACTCTTTCACACTTTCTTTGTATTAACCTCATTTTAACATACATATCACAAATCATTTTCACCACATTTCATACATCACAAGTATAGGCCCATGATCACAAGGTCACCATAAAATCATCCTCATGTATAACTTACTTGTTTATAACCTTACCACATCCTGGTCACTTAATGAATACATCATTCACATAACCAAGTTCCTGCACTTATTAATCACAAAACTCACAAAGTAATACATAGAGAGTCTCCCGTTGAACACTTCGGATCAATCCTCGATACTTGGTGGTTTCATCACTAACTCCACCCATCATATAGTTCGACTCTCTTGTACACATGGTGAACACTTAGTACCACCCATGTGACCTAGCCAGTTTATCTCGTAGCTCTCTTGTCTACATGGTGTCCTTCACTTGGAACCACGCATGCGACCTAGCTACATATATCCCGTAGCTCTCTTGTCTACATGGTGTACACATAGTATCACCCATGCGACCTAGCTACATCATAATGTCTTCTAGCTCTCTTGTACATATGATGTACACTCAGCACTATACATGTGACCTAGTTACATACCATCTGTATCATCCAATCTTTCCGAAGGTTCAACCGGGATTTCTCTCTCTTTTCCAACAATTTCACCAATCAAGTAATTATCCACAAACATATTTCCAATATTTTTATAAAATATCATAATACAAGTAATAGTGATGTATTACTTACATATAAACTTACATCTCATTTAATATCAACGCAATAACATTAAATTACACATTGTCTTATTAAAAATCATATGAACTTACAATTTCCCATAATATCCATAATCATAGAAATCACATTTATGTATGATAATTCAATGCACTTCATGTACCATAGACATGTTTTTAAATCAATTCATAAACTTGGCACCATAATCATTTAATTTAACATAATTCAATTTATTCACTAAATTTAACTTTCAAATATAAATTACAGCATTATTGTTGTATTATTATCATACCAACTTACATACTTTCAACACCTCGGAGATCATAGTAAATATATCAATTTTACATTGAAACATGCATAAATTAATGCTTATTATACATATGAACTTACCTTGATATTAAAACGGCCATTTTACCAACTTTCCCAATTTTCAATTTTTCTCTCATCCTAGGTTCAAATCTCGTTTTTCGGGATCTAAAACATACTATTTTACTTATTTAATTAATGTACTATTCAAAACAGTCCTTAACTCAAACTTTGGAAAAATTACAATTTTTCCCCTAAACTTTTGCATATTTACACTTTTGCCCCTAGGCTCGGGAATTAAACTTCATCCCTTATTCTTATGTTTTATGACATGATGATCACTTTTCCCTTCTATGGCAACATCAAATTCTGACTCTAACATATACTTATGACTATTAGGTATTTTTACCGATTAAGCCCTTTTGCTCGTTCTCACTTAAAACCGAGTAGCACAAATTGTCTAACATAACTTAAAACCTCATATTGTATCATAAAACACCAGAATACACAAATTTTACCTATGGGTATTTTTCCAAATATGAACCCTAGGTTGAATTATTACTAGCATAAGCTAAATCAAGTTACCGGGACTCCAAAAACGTAAAGAACTTGAAAAACGGGGTTAGAACGGACTTACAATTGAGCTTGGGAAGCTTGAAAACCCTATCCATGGAGTCTCCCTTGGTATACACGTCCATGGTGAAGAAGATGAGCAAAATTGGCTTTTAATTTTGTATTTTAATTCATTTTACCCCTAAATGACCAAAATACCCTTACTACTAAACTTTCCAAAAATTCCATCCCTGTCCAATTTTTGTCCATAACTTAGAAATTGGTCAAATTGCTATTTAAGACCTCCTAATTAATATTTCAAATCAATTTCATACTAGAAACTTCTAGAATGCAAGTTTTACAACTTATTCAATTTAGTCCCTAACTTCGAATTAAGAACTTTATGCATAGAATTTCTTCACGAAATTTTCACAAAATCATGAAATCATATCATAGACCTCAAAATAATCATAAAATAATTATATATATCTCAGATTTTGTGGTCCCGAAACCTCTGTTCCAACTAGACCCAATTTTGGGCTATTACAAGTCTAGCTATACATGCCAATATATAACCTGTGATAGTGTGATATCTCCCGACTTTGACAAAAATTATTTTAATTAGACAGATATGCTTTCCAACCGAGCTAATTCTAATAGTGCAGAAAGTGGTACTCAAATATTTGAGCCAAAATGTGTTTATGATGAGTTGAAATTCATAAAGATATGAATAAAAGTTCATAATATTATGTTATTGATGAATGTTATGTTATGTGCATGTATATTTGAGAGTTAAATTTGAGTCTTTACGACCCTCACCCCCTTATTAGTAGAGTATTACAATGAAATCTGTAATATTAGACTGAATAAGCTCACAAGTGTGGAATTACAGAGTTCTCTAATTGAAGGATTAATACTATGATCAGGTAAGAGAATGAGTCAACAAGTAGAGGCTGTACTAGAAGAGATATTGGATCTTTCTGAAGGCCATTTGGATTATGCAATGTCATTATTAAAGAAGAAGTTGACTTTGATGAAACAACATATTTAGGTATGATATCTAAAAAATGTATTGACTGGAAATTCTTCTGAATTGATTTTTGTCAGTGATGAGATAATGCGAAACCAGTGATGACAGAATTAGATAGTAGAATAATGTTTGAATTGAAATGATAGCTGAGTGCAGTGGTTACAGTCAAGCAGTTACTATGGTTTCTTCTGGACATTCTATGTGTACATTTATTCTCAAAAGTATATGTGACTGTTTAATTTCATAAGGAATTCTTATCGTATGAGAACGTTAGCTAAACATACTGATAGACGAAAGTATTGTTGGTCTGTTTGAGTTATGATCGACATTGCTCTATCTTTCTCTAGTATTATATTTTCTTATGTTGATAGAAAAGTCAACGGTAAATCCATATAATGCTAGTATTCTGTTTCTACTGGTTATTACTCTGTTGAATTTACATGAAGATTATATTGCTTCAGTCACCATTGATTTCAGTGTTTATGATTGTTGGTCTTCTTTCTAGAAATTTTCTAGGATATCATTGGGATGTTTATCATTCTATATGGGTTGTAATTTCCAGAAATTCTGTATAGCTCAACATTTTAAGATTTCTCTACCCTGACTTTATTATGATTCTATGTGATTTTCTGGAAGAGATATTCTTTTGACGAAGATGACTATATCTAAAATGACTAAAATTTCTAGTTTGATCATGGGAGTACAGTGGTATAGTTATCAGATTCATAGAGGTTGTGTTTCTGCACTGGTTGCTATTGAATCACATTCAAATTTCTCTTGTGTTTAAAATGCATTATTAATAGCTGGGACATTACCTATCTATACGGTTGAGATGTCGGCCTTATTATGGCACTATGATTTTAATCTATTTGATGATTGTGGCTTCAATATAGTTTGAAGCTTCGTTGAAATTGAAAAGTTATTGTTTGGCAGTCGAGACCAATTTAGTAGTTTAGTCTAGTTTGAGTTATTTGCTTGAAAGTGTAAAGGAGATATATGTGTTTGAGTTTATCCTCAAATCCGTAAATAACTTTTTATATGTTCATGGGTTAATTGATAAATGGTCCGAATGAAGAATTCATATTCCAGAAGATGTGATACTAAATTATATTTATCAGAAAAGTTTTATTGAAAAATGTTTTTGTAAACTAAAGTTGTTTTGATTAAGAAAATCATCTTGCTTGTGAAGTTTGCATGATATGATAATTATTAATAAAGTGGTAATTAGTTGAAAACATGTCAATTAAAGCATCAGTTCTGGTTCAACCTGAGTCGGGTAAAGAGTTTATGGTTTTCAGTCATACGTCATTGAATGGTTTGGAATGTCTTTTAGTACAAGAATGTACAGTGACGGCTTATGTTTCCATCAGTTAAAGTTACATGAAAAGAGTTATACGACATGTAAATTAGAGATGATTGATAATATACTCGCGTTAAATAATCAGTGACATTGATTATTTGGTGGGTAATGTGACAACTTTAATGATTACTTGAGTTAAAAGTATTTAATGACTTAGAAAGATCTGAATTTACAACAGCAAAGATGGCTTGAATTGCTGAAAGACTACAAGTTAGAAATTGATTATCACTCAGGGAAAACTGTAACGCCCCAAATTTTAAGCCTAGAAGAAATGGGCTTCGTGTATCGGAGGAATTGGAATTTAGTTGTGCAAGTGAATGACACAAGTAAATGCCTGCTTCAGTGGTTAAGAGTCCTAGGAAGTGCCTGAGAAGTCTTGAGTTCAAGCCTTGGCTCTTACAAAATTTTGGTTTTTAAGGGATGAACCATGGCTCTAGCATGTAGGCTTTATAAATAATAGTGGATGATTTTTGACACAGAAAGAGCCTGCAGTGGAGTGGCAAGGTGGCGTATGGTGTAACTGTGAGGTATGAGGATCAAGTCTTGGGATGCACAATGGAATATTTATTTTGCTATTTGAGCTATCTAGGAGGTGGAGTTAGACATGAACTCTGTAGTTGAATTGGTCATAAGAATTTGAATTGAATTTGAATGGGGAGTTGGAGTAAATCAAGGAGAAAATTCGGTGGAGGAGATAAAGGAGGATTTTTAGGAGGAGATTGTAGAGGAAATCAAGGGGTTTGGAAAGAGATGGAAAAGCTAGTGCAATTTGTGATCACTAATTCGGCTTTGAGGGAGCAGTTTCCCAGTTTTCGGGATTATGAGCATTTTAGGAGTTCTCTGTTGCACTTATTAGCCGATTCTTGCTAGGGTTCTTTCGGTTTTCCTGTATTTTTTTTAATTTTATTTGTGGAGTAGCCAAACTATTACCATTCAGATATTTTGTTCATGTTGGCTTGTCATCTTTTCTTCCCTCTCTCAAGAGCTTCCTTGTGGACGGAATACCCAATTTTCTCCTCCTCAATCCCTTCACATTTTTGATTGGCAGATTATCTGCTCTCCTCTCCTTTTCTCAACCTTGCCTAATACTCCTTCTCTATTTCCTTTTTGGTTTTCCTTTCCTAATCAACTTTCTCTTCTTTATTCTCTCCATTTCCTTTCGGCTTTTAGTTCTTAGTCCTTGTGACAGATTTCTGGATTCTTCTCCCCTCTTTGTTCTATTTACGGTTTGGTAGTGGTTCTTTAGCAATTGGTGAGTTACTTGATTACTACTTTTTTTCTCTATTCTTGCAATATGTTTAAGCCTATCCCTTCTTAAACTTTTCTAAAGCCGACTGCCCTTTCTCCTTGTGTTCTCTTATAGCCGAACCTCTCTCTCCATTTCTATTCTTGATTTGGAAAGTAATCTCTATTAATCGAACTCACAAAGAGAAACGGGGGTTCTAGCAATAAAGTGATGATAATGGTGCCAATTAGGAGTGGACGCGTAGCCTCTACACCCAAGTTTAAGTGACGTAGGGTATCGGCAGTTTGGGATTTTTCGCCAGGTTACGAAAGGGTGACTACACCAAACTTTAGATTAAGTAGGCAAATCAAAGTCGACCGATCTTCTCAAGGCAAGTGGTAGTTGATCTTTCAGTTAGTTCTGCAACCCGTGCTAATATTGTAAGTGTAGGGATGGTGTGGGTGAATTATTCCCCACAAGTAGTGCAGGGTTGGACGGAAGCAAGTGAAGGGTTGGATGGGACAGCATGCATCCATGCATTCACACATTATGTTTTGTTACTGAGATGGGCTACGCCCAATTGATTCTATTATAGGATGTGACCCAAATGATAATGTAATGGACTTTGGCCCACTTATGCTCTGAACTGGACTGAACTGTTACGGTTAAAGGGCTCTGGCGCAGACTGTTTCTATTTCTGTATACTGACTGTTACTCTAGTAACGGGATTACACACTGAGTTTTCATAAACTCACCCTGTCTTTAACTGTACAGGTAGTCCCTAGCGTTAGGCGGGTCAGTGCTGCGAGGGACTCAGAGATGGCCACACGACTTCTCCTACTACTACATTAAATTGCTTACTCATATTTTTTTATTTTGGATTTCTGGGTTGTAATAAGACCATTTGTAGGATTTACTTTTAACTGGGCTTTTGATTACTCACTTTAAACTGGTAGTCTAGGAAAAGACGAGTTTTCAAACGAATTACTGTTTCCAAAAACATATGTTTTAAACTTCTTTAATTTAAATTAGCTTCCGCAACTGTAAAAGATTTTCAACAAAATTAATAACGTTTTTTAAAAGTGATTAACTTTCTAATGAATCACGTTTTGAAATTAAACGAACAGAAACTGTGATTTTACACAAGTTTTATATAGTAAGAAGGGTTTTTCGATGAAATCACGGTTTCAAAAAACACTTCAATGTGACACCACCACATTTGGCCATAACGTCTAGGCTAGGTTTGGGGTGTTACATTTAGTGGTATTAGAGTCAAGTTGCAAAACTTGGCTAGGAAATGGGCCTTAGTTTTTGGATTTTAAAGTTATTTACAAACAATTCTGAAGCATTTTGATGGATTTTTATTGTGTGGTGAATCCGTAAGTTTTTGAAGCTATTGTTTGTCTTATTGAAAAGCAGTAGATAGAAATACTAAGATTTCTTTAGATATTAGACTATATTGCTACACTTGAAATTAGAGTTTTTATTTATTTTATGTGTGTTCTGGAAATGGTATGCATGTGATATCTATCCAATCCGATGGATAGATGGTTTGGTGTATGCCTGTATTATTAGGATCAGAGTGTGTAGCGAGAGCGCAGCGTGGTAGGCTAGGATATGCGACTGTTCTGATAGTTGGAAATTTCGAGGACAAAATTTCTTTAAGGGGGTAGAGTTGTAACGCCTTGAATTTTGGGCCTAGAAGAAATGGGCTTCGTGTATCGGAGGAATTGTAATTTAGTTGTGCAAGTGAATGACACAAATAAATGCCTGCTTCAGTGGTTAAGTGTCTTGTGAAGTGCCTGAGAAGTCTTGGGTTCAAGCCTTGGCTCTTGTAAAATTTTGGTTTTTAAGGGATGAACCATGGCTCTGGCATGTAGGCTTTATAAATAATTGTGGATGATTTATGACATAGAAAGAGCCTGTGGTAGAGTGGCAAGGTGGCGCATGGTGTAACTGTGAGGTCTGAGGTTCAAGTATTGGGATACGCAATGGAGTATTTATTTTGCTGTTTGAGCTGTCTAGGAGGTGGAGTTGGACGAGAACTCTGCGGTTGAATTGGTCATAAGAATTTGAATTGAATTTGAATAGGGAGTTGGAGTAAATCAAGGAGAAAATTCGGTGGAGGAGATAAAGGAGGATTTTTAGGAGGAGATAAAGGAGGATTTTTAGGAGGAGATTGTGGAGGAAATCAAGGGGTTTGGAAAGAAGGGGAAAAACTAATGCTGTTTGTAATCACTAATTGGCCTTTGAGGGAGCAATTTCCCATTTTTTGGGATTATGAGCATTTTGGGAGTTCTCTGTTGCACTTATTAGTCGATTCTTGCTAGGGGTCTTTCGGGTTTCCTGTATTTTTTTTAATTTTATTTGTGGAGTAGCTGAATTATTACCATTTAGGTATTTTGTTCGTGTTGCCTTGTCACCTTTTCTTCCCTCTCTCAAGAGCTTCCTTGTGGACAGAATACCCTTTTTTCTCCTCCTTAATCCTTTCAAATTTTTGATTGGTCGATTCTCTGCTCTCCTCTCCTTTTCTCAACCTTGCCTAATACTTCTTCTCCATTTCCTTTTTGGTTTTCCTTGCCTAGTCGACTTTCTCTTCTTTATTCTCTCCATTTCTTTTTGGCTTTTAGTTCTTAATCCTTGTGACAGATTTCTGGATTCTTCTCCCCTCTTTGTTCTATTTACGGTTCGGTAGTGGTTCTTTAGCAATTGGTGAGTTACTTGATTACTACTTTTTTTCTCTATTCTTGCAACATGTTTAAGCCTATCCCTTCTTACACTTTTCTAAAGCCGACTGCCTTTCTCCTTGTGTTCTCTTATAGTCGAACCTCTCTCTCCATTTCTATTCTCGATTTGGAAAGTAATCTCTGTTAATCGAACTCGCAATGAGCAAAAGGGGTTTTAGCAATAAAGTGATGATAGTGGTGCCGACTAGGAGTGGACGCGTAGCCTCTGCACCCAAGTTTAAGTGAAAGGGTGACTGCACCAAACTTTGGATTAAGTAGGCAAATAACAGTTGACCGATCCTCTCAAGGCAAGTGGTATTTGATCTTTCGGTTAGTTCTGCAACCCGTGCTAATATTGTAAGTGTAGGGATGGTGTGGGTGAATTATTCCCCACAAATAGTGCAGGGTTGGACGGAGGCAAGTGCAAGGTTGGATGGAATAGCATGCATCCATGCATTCACACATTATGTTTTGTTACTGAGATGGGCTAGGCCCAATTGATTCTGTTATGGGCTGTGACCCAAATGATAATGTAATGGGCTTTGGCCCACTTATGCTCTGAACTGGACTGAACTGTTACGATTAAAGGGCTCTAGCCCAGATTGTTTCTATTTCTGTATACTGACTGTTACTCTAGTAAGGGGATTACACACTGAGTTTTCATAAACTCACCCTGTCTTTAACTGTACAGGTAGTCCCCAGTGTTAGGCGGGTCGATGCTACGAGGGACTCGGAGATGGCCACACGACTTCTCCTACTATTACGTTAAATTACTTACTCATATTTTTTATTTTGGATTTTTGGGTTGTAATAAGACCATTTGTGGGATTTACTTTTAACTGGGCTTTTGATTACTCACTTTAAACTGGTAGTCTAGGAAAATACGAGTTTTCAAACCAATTACTGTTTCCAAAAACATATGTTTTAAACTTCTTTAATTTAAATGAGCTTCCGCAACTGTAAAAGATTTTCAACGAAATTAATAACGTTTTTTAAAAGTGATTAACTTTCCAATGAATCACGTTTTGAAATTAAACGAACATAAACTGTGATTTTACACAAGTTTTATATAGTAAGAAGTGTTTTTGGATTTTAAAGTTATTTACAAACGATTCTGAAGCATTTTGAAGGATTTTTATTGTGTGGTTCACCGAGTCTCCGACGTCGAATCCATAAGTTTTTGAAACTATTTTTTGTTTTGCCATATGTTTAAGTCTATTCCTTCTTACACTTTTCTAAAGCCAACTACCCATTGTCCTTGTGTTCTCTTATAGCAGAACCTCTTTCTCCATTTCTATTCTCGATTTGGCAAGTAATCTCTGTTAATCGAACTCACGATGAGCAAGGGGGTTCTAGCAATAAAATGATAACAGTGGTGCCGACTGGGAGTGGACGCCTAGCCTCTGCACCCAAGTTTAAGCAACGTAGGGTATCGACGGTTCGGGACTTTCCGCCAGGTTGCGGAAGGGTGACTGTACCAAACTTTGGATTAAGTAGGGAAATCACAGTCGACCAATTTTCTCAAGGCAAGTGGTAGTCGATCTTTCGGTTAGGTGGTTGTTCAGGGTTTTTCTAATACTATTTGATTAATGATTAATTGAATGTTATGTTTGAATATAGTTTCTGGCGATCGTGAATTCTTAGCACTATACATGACCAGGTGTGTAACCGTAAGCTATGTTTGATGATCGATTGAAAAGTTAAAAATGTGTGTGTTGTTTACTCTGCTATTACTGTAGAACGGAAAAATGCTTACAAGCCAGAAATATGGCGTATGATGCCACACGAGAGTTCGATTGCGCGTGTTGTGAACTGAGCTCATGGAACGTGGGCATACGACGATGAAGGCCACCATGAGTGAATTCGTGGGCTTAGGCCGTAGTGGACCACTTGGGCAACGAAATGGGCCGAATAAGCCCAATAGGCCTACGGGCCTGCTTGTGTCAAATCAACTGCTAGGTAGAATATGGTTGGGCTTGTCATGTCGCGTACATGGCATAGGCCGTTCTGGGCCACATTGGGCCGGACTGGGCCTTGTGGGCCCAATGGGTTTATGGGCCCACACAAATAAAATGTATGTTATGTGCCAAGTTTTGGACTGGGCTACGTCGTTCGTACAGCTGTGAATAGTTCTCGGTGAAATGGGCCGTATGGGACCAAAGGGCCCGTGGGCCTGCGTGGGTAAATTTCGTTGTTAAGCGGGAAGTAAATAGACTTGTCATGTCGCGTACATGACTTAGGTTATTTTGGGCATCGATTGGCTGAAAAAGGCCGTGTGCGCCCAATGAGCTTGTGGGCCCACAAGGATAAAATCTACGGTAAGTGACTATTAATGAACCGGGCTATGGCGTACACATAGCCGTATCTAAATTTGGGCTAAATGGGCCACACGAGGAGTAATAGGCTTTAGGCCCACTTGCACTGTTATGTCTATTTAGGTTACTTAGGCCGCTCGAGGCGACAATGGACCCTCAGTTGGGTCGTTAAAACCCTGAATTTGTAAATTACTGATATACCCCCAGGTTGTAAAATTACTGAAATACCTCTGATTTGGGAAATTACTGAAATACCCTCGATTTGTGAAATTATAGAAATACCAACTTGTAAAATTATTGAAATACCCGCGATTTGTAAAATCACCAAAATACTTTCGAATTGTAAAATTATCGAAATATCCCCAGTTTGTAAAATTACTGAAATACCCTTTATTTTTAAAATTACCGAAATACCCTCAGATTGTAAAATTACCGAAATACTCTCGATTTGTAAAATCACTGAAATACCCTCGGATTATAAAATTATCGAAATACCTCAGTTTGTAAAATTACCGATGTAATAGGCCCATTTCTCCCAGGCCCATTCCAAAACCAAGATAAAAACAAAAAAAAAGCAAAAACAAAATAACAAAATAAAAATCCAATAAATGTCCATAGTCTAGATTTACCTTTAAGCTACATACAATTGAAGCCCAAATTTTAAACTCATTTTACAATAAGGCCCAATCTTAAAACGGCCCAAATGGCCGGGGCAAATTGAAACTTCTGGAACCCTAGGATTCCCTTACACCGCAGCCTTCACGAGCGGCCTCACCACATCGCACTTGCTCCTCCGTTCCTCTGTACACCCTCACGAACGGCCTTGCTGTGTCAGCAGCACCACGACCTTTATACCTGCAACAGACTAACAACATACAGCAGATATCCAGCAATTGACAGCAAATGTATAATAGAAAACCTAGGGCCATTGTAGTTTATTTATTTATTTATTTTTTCGACTATAAAGACCGGGGCAAATCAAATGTAAAAAGGGGGGATCTCTTTTCACAGAAATACACACGCATATTGAAAGAAAGAAAAATCAATTCGAAATCAGTTTTTAAGGGGATTTTTTCTTTGATACAGATACAAAATACACATCAATAAGAAAAGAAAGGTGATATGAGATTTCAATCTCATCTTCTTTTTTAGATCTCATTTCTTGTCTAGAATTTTTTTTTTAGTTTTCTTTCTTCTCTTTGGCATCAAAAAAGATAAAGAGAGGGTGTTGCTTACCTCTGGCCTTTCATCGCGACCCTTCTATGCGTGGTCGATCACCAAAACTGATGGTAGTGCTACGGCATATAGTCATCACCCTTAGATTGAGGCTGTAACCCTAGCAAAAAGGGATAAAATGGTGGGGGTTATTAGTTGTTGGTATAAAATGGCAGATGGTCATTCAAGAGTTTTTTTTAAAGTCTTAATAGCAAGTAAAAACGGAGTCGTTTAGTCTTTGGAGCCCAGGTGCCGAAACGGTACCATTTCATGCTGACACGCATATACACCGACCCTACCCGGGGAGGATCCGCGCGTTTCGCTGCTTCAGATTATTTGCGCGATTGGTCCCTTCCTTTTGCTCTATTATTCAAATTGAGACCTGTTCTACTTCTTTTGCATTTTTTTAATTTTTCTTTGGGATTTGTATAATGTTTCAATTTAGTCCATGCCTAAACGTTGTGTTTTGAGATCTGGAATATTTCCAATTTTGATCCCTTCACATTCGCGGGCATTGCGCTTTAGTCTTTTGCGATTTCAATGGCTTAATTTATTAATTATCCGTTTCATTTTAACTTTATTTTAATTGAGTTTTTTTTATTTTGTATAATTCATTATTATTTTAAAAATCCACTTAGCATTCATTTTTAATTCTTGATTATTTATTTTTATATTTTTAGCTACTTTGATAATTTTATTTTGTTTTTTTAAATCATTATTGTAAAGTTTGTTTATATCATATTATTTCAATATTCTGTATAATATTTTGTATAAATGTTCTTATATACTATTATAGATATATATATGGTTCATGATAAAATTAATTTTATTCTATATACGTTATTAAATCTATGTTATCTTATACATATAATTTCTTCTAAATCTATTCATATACATATTCATGTTTTTAAATCTATTACATACATAATACATGATAAAATTAATTTTCTCTTATATGCATTATTAATTTCATGTTATTTTTACAAATAATTGCTTCTAAATCTATTTATGTATATATATGTTTTGTAAATATATTACGTGTATTTCCTAAGATTATATTTTATTATGTATTTTTGCTATCCTTTCATATTTTATATATTATTTAAATTCTCCTTTATTGTATGTATATTGTGAATTTTAACAAATGTTTTTTTTAACACTTTGCATATTATTTGATTTAAATATCTTCATTCTATAACACTTATTTTAATGATGATATATATATCCCTAGGTTTTTTTTTTTACAAATTATTTCAAATTTATCAATTCAACAGTTCATATATTATATATATTATGGGTTCATTAGTTCATCATTATTTTAAAATTGTCATATACCACATTGGTTTCTAATTTCCATTTTTGTTTTGTATATTTTGTATTGATTGTATTATACTAGGCTATATATATTATTGTTGTATATTATTTTTTTCCGTTTCTTTGTATTGTTATATCAATTGTTCTCCATCCATGCTTGAAAATTCGGTTACTTTTTTCTAGATTAGTTATATTTAATTGTTTGTTTTATTAGTTGGTTAAATAAGGTTATATTATCTTCATTCACCCAGTATAGTATTTTATGTGTGCATATTATCCCATATTTATTATTCTTCTTTTGGTTTACAAATGTTGCTTTATAGTTTCCAACTCTTTAAAATCAATTATTCCATTTTATTTCAAGTGAAATCAATTATTCCACACCTTGTTTTAAAGGTCGATCCCCGTTTTTTTCCAAAATAAAAAAAATGGTTTCGACAGCTTGGCAACTCCACTAGGGACCGAACGAGAGAGTCAAGCCATAAAATTGATTATTTTCTGTCCTTTTGTCTAAAATTGAAAATCTAATTTAAAAATCATGATTCTTTGTTGCATTTTCTTGCATGATTGTTGTGGTCCAAATCTAGTAGAATACTCTTGCATTACATTGCATGACCGTTATGGTCACACCTTGTAAGTGGAAGTGAGAAACTACGCTTTCGTGAGGTTATCACCTCCGCATGGGCTAGTGGATTACTTTCGGGATACATCCGTACCTATGTCGTCATGAGATTTTCATCTCCGTATGGCCATAGGGAAATGTATTCCCCTGAACTGAACTCAATCCATATGATCCTATAATGGGTGAAGATTGAGGAATCTACTGGTTCAGGTACCCTTTCTCTAGAACTGAGCGACATATAGTGAACCTTGAGAGCCTCCCTTAAGTAGAACCTTACTCAAATTTAGTGGTCACCCAAATTGGTACTTTATTTGTTATTTATTTCTTCTATACTATCGTGTTTTGTTTTTGTTTTGTTGATGACTGCATTGCATTACATCAAGAAAGGAGGTGTTGATTCATATTTGATTGCCAAATAGAACAATTTTCATAAGAAAATGAATTTCTTGATAAAGTAGATTATAATACGGTTGTCTGAATATGGTTCAAGTAAACACGACGGAAGAAGGCTGACAATTCGCAGAGGAAAACAAGACTTTACCTAAGGATTCAAGCGCATAAAGATTATTCAAGAGCCGTAGTGTCCTGACTTTCTTAAAGGAGCTAATCAACACCACGAGGATAATAAGTCGCGGCCTAGATCAAGCAAAAGGGAGCTAATGGAGGCATCTATTGGAAGCTTGCAAGATTTGACTTTTACGAAGAAAAGGGAGCGGTGTCTTCGCCTGGAATATGAGGGCAAGGCCGCATATGTAATCCGTTTTATGTAAAGGAATCTGTTTTCTAGAAAAGTTTTTCTAATGGAATTGAATTTAGAATCAACGCCTCTCTTTCTTTGCATTCATCCCATGCATCTGCATTGCATTGCATCATTTTCATCAAACTTTCACAAAAGAACCCTGATTAGGTAAAATTGTTTCAGTTAACCTAGGAAACAATAAAGGTCAAACGACAAGCATCTTGACGGTACACGGAAAAAGGCCAAAGTTATGGATCAAAGGTTGGACAGACTAGAACAACTTTAGAGAGAGATGCAAGACAAGCTACAAATGCAAATGCAAGAGCAACTAGCTAGGGTTCAATAAGACTTGATGGATGAAATGTTGGAATCTCAAAGAAACATGATGACTCAGTTGACTCAACTGTCGGTTGGAAGAATGGATAAAGGGAAAAGCCCTAGGGTCAATGTTGGAGAAGAGAATCCTCTCTATCCTCCGGGTTTCACCCTGACAAATGCTCAGACATGTCTGCAAGGTGTACCTATTATCAGAACCCAAAAATATCAGGCCAGTATCTCAGCACCAATGGATTACCCGATAGGCTCGGGCTCTAATCCGAGGGGCAACCCAACTAACCCTGTAGTTCCTGATCTGGATAAAATGGAAAAAGCAAAGATGGGACTGCCAAGACAACTCGAGGATCAGTATAGGTGGTTGGAGGAAAATTTTAAGGCAATGGAGAATGTTGATTACTATTGTGGGATTAACGCCAAGGATCTGAGTTTGGTCCCCGATCTAGTACTCCCGCCAAAATTTAAGACTCCAGAGTTTGAAAAGTACAATGGGACTAGTTGTCTTGAAGTTCACATCACAATGTTTTGTCGAAGAATGACAGGATATATTAATAATGATCAACTATTAATCCATTGCTTCCAAGACAGTCTGATCAGGCCAGCAATTAAATGGTACAATCATTTGGGTTGTGCTAAAATCAATTCATAGAAAGATTTAGCACAAGCTTTTATGAAGCAGTATAGCCATGTAACGGACATGGCACCCAATAGAATTACTTTGCAGAATATGGATAAGAAGAAAAATGAGAGCTTCAGGAAATATGCCTAAAGATGGAGAGAGGCAGCAACACAAGTCCAACCACCTCTTCTGGAAAAGAAGACTATGATGCTTTTCATCAATACTTTGAAAGCCCCATTCATTGACTATATGTTGGGAAGCACTACTCTGCGCTTTCAGATATAGTAATGCCCGGTGAGATGATTGAAAGCGCGGTAAGAAATGGACAGATAGATGCGGGAGAGAGCGCTAAAAGGTCAACCCTATGAACAAGGAAAATGAAGTGAACATCGTGAGCATGCCTTCTAAATTGGTCAACATAGGCCAGTCGAGGGCTATAACCACTAGTTATCAAAGAGAATTTGAATGACATATCCAAAGAGAGGTCCAGGGAATAAAAGTTTCCAAACCCTTATGTACTTGGGTGTGTTTTAAGCAATGGGACTGTGGAACAGATCCCTGTATTTTTGGAACTAATCTAGAGTAATGTTCAAAACGCGCTTGTTGCTTTTAGCCTAGGGGCAATAAGAATCCTTTTGTGAAATAGGCTTGTGTCCAAAATTTTTTAATTTAATAAAATGCATTCTTTTTTAGTAAATATTCTTTCATTCTTTATATATTCTTTTGTTCTTTGGACTATTTTTTAAAATATTCTTCCATTCTTCATTCATGATCATTCCATACAAATAATTATCCTTAGAATTATTTATTCTTTGGAATTTTCCTTTGTACCTACAATAGGTCCCCAGATATCAATGACATGAGCAACGCTGTAACTGATTCCCTTTTAGGGTGAGATATGTGTTTAAGTGGATCTCAAAACTTTGAAGATGACAGAGATTGTGACTTATTTCCTGATTTGTTGAGGACGGTAGAACAAGATGAAAAAACAGATCCTACTTTACGAAGATCCTACTTTACGAAGGGTCAATGAGCAAGAGGCAAAGATCGAAGCCTGAGTCACCATAAAGACAAAGTGAATCGTCATTAAGTGATTCCAAGAATTCAAAGATGTTATCGCACAATCATGTCAGGATATACTTGGGATACTAAGACTTGTGGATGTAAAAAATGTCTATACGGGTGTCAAAAGGACACATGTTAATGGTTTCATGGTAGTCACGCTAATCATGAGGTTTGGATACTATTGATCCATCATGGAAGAGGATTGCATGTGTTAGGCTACATTTAGGGAGACAGGATTCATGTGCCTCATTCATTTCTTCACAGATTTTCCCTATGTGGGGCATGGATGTTATTAGGTCATTCTCGTCTAATATACATCGATTCATCTTGGCATTCATTGATTACTTCATGAAGAGGGAGAAGGTCGCTTCATATGTCAATATTACAAGATCAATAGTCATCAAGGTTTTTTTAAAAAAAAGTGCCAAAAAGTAATGTCAGAAAGGATCACTTCTAATACAGCTGCACAATGTCAAAAGTTTGTAGTCTGTTCAAAGATCAGACTCCATATCACAGTGCAGCAAAGGCATCCAAAAAGAAAAACAAAAGTACAAAAATAGAAAAAAAGAAAAGGAAAAGTAATAAAACAATAAAACAAAGGTCATAGTGAAAGACAACCTTGTAAGGATTGGCATCAAGAAGTTACCATTTACCCTCTATACTTATCGAACATCGGCCAGCTTCACTAGGGCAACACATTGCTCATTGGTTTATGGGATAGAAACAATTTTGAAGGGGAGATTTTTTTCTCCGATCTTTTCAGAGTTGAAATTGGATAAGGCAGAATAGATCTAAGCTCGATATAATTAGTTGAATTCAAAGAAAGGAGATTCTGTCGTGGTCCAGTGCACCAGAAATTAATGATATGAGAAAATTCCATGAGGGGAACTTGATATTGAAGAAGATCCTTCCTATACAAAAGGACTTCAAAGGAAGAAATATGCCAAACTAAGAGGAACCTTATGTAGTAAAGAAGGCCGGTTTTGGAGGAGCATTATATTGACCGAAAGGATTTGCCCAATTCGGGGAATTCAAAATGCAGTCAAAGAGTATTCTACCTAAAATGGGAGAGGCCAAGGTGAAAACCCACATAAGGCGTTTTGAGACCAAAGGGGATTTGAGTTGAAAACCCGAAAAGGGCGGCTCAAATTTAGATCAAAATGGGGCATACAATAGTCTTGCTATGCCTGAATTAATAATGAAAGAAATATGTTACATCTTGGGGCATCGACAAAGTACTCCGGATCCCCTAAACACAAATTGAGCTCAGAATGGTCCTCAAGAAGTTGGTACAGAGAAGCTCAAGCTGCGATATCTGGGGCACCTAGCTTTCTATTTTTACCTTTTTTTTTGTTAATCTTTGATTACCTTATTCTTTTCAGGTCACGTCCCAATAAATTTCTTCTTGGTTACATTTGCTTGTTTGTTTCGAGCTATGTTCTCAATTAATTCCTTTATTGTCCATGATTATGATCTTTTTCAAGCATTTTTCATTGAAATAACGATTTTTGGACTAATAATACTTTCATAAAAGGAGTTTTGCATATTACTTTGAGAAGTTTCTAAATAATACAGGAGCCAGAAACAGGACTATTGTTTAAAACTCACCAAGCTTAAGGGTTGAAAATATTTAAGCCCAAATTGAGATTATCTCCTTGGATTTTTTGTCAAAGATATTAATTGGTGTTATAATCCCGACAAAAAATGAGCAATGGGATTATTCTCAGAAAAAGAAAATGGTATTCTGTATTCATGCAGATATTAGGCATATACATCTATTCATTACACTCAGGGAATTGTGTAACAGATCAAATTGATTGAAGATGATGCAAATCCTATACCTTTGAGTTGCCACAGTATGGATAGAAGAAATCAAATGATTATTCCCCTGAGGTTGCAGTGGGGAGTGCAAACTTTATGTCCTAGAAGTTACAGTGTAAGTGACTTTGAAATTATAGTGGGGCAAGCTTGCTGAGCAGAATGTGATTGTTCTTTAGGTTTTCTGTCAAGAATACTAGCCGAACAAGGTGGCAGCATAATAAATCAGTGATAGTGCCCTGGTGAACAACGAGCGATGATGCCTTAAGCATTAAAAAAAAGATCATTTAACAAGATCATTCTCATTTTTGGATTCATATATCATTCATAACACATCTAGTTAGGAGCATTTGATTCATTTCGATCATAACGTCCTAATTATTTGACATAAGCATCACATCTAGTTAGGAGCATTTGATTCATTTCGATCATAGCATCCTAATTATTTGACATAAGCATCACATTTAGTTAGGAGCATTTGATTCATTTCGATTATAGCATCCTAATTATTTGACATCAGCATCACATCTAGTTAGGAGCATTTGATTCATTTTGAACGTAGCATCCTAATTATTTGACATAAGCATCACATCTAGTTAGGAGTATTTGATTCATTTTGATCATAGCATCCTAATTATTTGGCATAAGCATGATACATGAAACCGAGTCTACAGGACATGTCTAAGACGACAGTGTATTAACATCGGTGAAGTCAGATCTTATATCCTTGAAGTTGCAGCAGAATAGATCGAAGATTACAAACCTTTTTTTCCTGAAGTTCTAGTGAATCAGGTTGAAGTGACAAGTCTTATGTCCCTGAGGTTGCAGTGGAGTAGACCAAAGACGTCAAATCTTATCTCCATGTATCGGCAATGGAGTAGGGTTTAGCTACTAGCCTTATCTCTCTGAGGTAGCAAGAGAGCAGGTTGGCAATTGTAGTTTTATCTTCCTAATGTAGCAAGGAAGCAGACTAAAGATTGGAGATCTTATCTCCCTAAGCAGTGGTGGAGCAGATCAAAGATGGTGAATCTTATCTCCATGTATCGACAATAGAGTAGATTTTAGCCACTAGCCTTATCTCTCTGAGGCAGCAATAGAGCAGGTTGATGATTGTAGTCTTATTTTCTGAGGTAGCAAGGAAGTAGACTGAAGATTGAAGATCTTATCTCCTTAGGCAGTGGTGGAGCAGATCGAAGATGGCGAATATTATCTCCATGTATCGGTAATGGAGTAGATTTAAGCCACCAGCCTTATCTCTCTGAGGTAGCAAGAGAGCACGTTGGCGATTGTAGTCTTATCTTCCTGAGGTAGCAAGGAAGCAGACTGAAGATTGAAGATTTTATCTCCCTATGTAGTTGTGGAGCAGATCGAGGATGGCAAATCTTATCTCCATGTATCGGCAATGGAGCAGATTTAAGTCACCAAACCTATTTCCTTAAAGTTACAGTGAGATTACTTACACTACAGGAAAATAGGGTTTTAGCGGCGTTTTATCAAAAAACGTCGTAAAAATTGTAAAACACAGAGCAATAGAGGCGTTTTTTGTTAAAATGCCGCTAAAAATAGAGCAATAGCGGTGCCTTTGGTAAAACACCGGTAAAAGTCAGAGCAATAGTGGTGCTTTTGGTAAAACGCCGCTAAAAGTCGGAGCAATAGCGGGGCTTTTGGTAAAACGCCGCTAAAAGTCAGAGCAATAATGGCGCTTTTGGTAGAACACCGCTAAAAACCAAAGCAATAGCAGCGCTTTTGGTAAAACGTCGCTAAAATTCGGAGCAATAGCGGCGCTTTTGGTAAAACGCCGCTAAAAACCAGAGCAATAGCTGCGCTTTTGGTAAAACGCCGCTAAAAGTCGGAGCAATAGCGGCGCTTTTGGTAAAACGCCGCTAAAAGTCAGAGCAATAGCGGCGCTTTTGGTAAAACGCCGCTAAAAACCAGAGCATTAGCGGCGCTTTTGGTAAAACGCCCCTAAAAGTCGGAGCAATAGCGGCGCCTTTGGTAAAACGCCGCTAAAAACCAGAGTAATAGCGGCGTTTTTGGTAAAACGCCGCTAAAAGTCATATAACCCCTAAAACCCTAAACCCCAAAAAAATCATGAACACTAATCTATAACCCCTAAAATACTAAACCCCTAAACCTTAAAAACACTAAACACTAAACTATAACTTCTAAAATCCTAAACCCCAAAAAACATCACATGAATGTTGATGTGTATATACATATATATTAATGTAAAAGCTTATGTTCATAATAAATTATGGAAGCAATACTTAATATTGATTAAATTTATTTTTTGGTTTACGGTTTAATATTTAAGGTTTAAGGTCTATGGTTTCGGGTTTTATGGTTTAAGGTTTAATGGCCATGGGTATATAGTATGTTAATCTCAAGCGAATCATATTCAATAATTAAATCCTAAACCCTATAATTAATTATTGTTATCGATAATAGATATCTTGATTTTGATAAAAAAATATTTTTTATATATTAATAAGGTGTTATATTGTTTAATGGATTGAAGGGATATTTTGTGGAAAATGTTTTAAATGATAAGTTTACCTTTAAATTTTATTAATAGTTTTTTGTTTATACTATTTTAATATTTATTTATACTGATTAATCAAAATATATATTTATTTATACGAACGAAAATTCTCTGCACTCATTTGTGTCTCCACATTTTTTAATTGTAACTCATTTTCTTTTTAAAATATATATTGTGTCTCCACGTTTTTTCATTTTCTTTTACACAATTATTGATATAACATCATTTTATATTTATATATTGCATGGATACATAAATATTTATATTTATTCAATATAAAAATATATTGATGTATTTATTTTTTTAAATGTGTATGATTAAATCAAAATTAAAGTTTCAACTATACATTTAAACCACAATTAGAATTTCACGTCTACAATTACACATTAAACCGAAATAAAAAATAAACTCAAAATTTAAAAATTTAAAAATTTAAAAATTTAAAAATTAAAATTTAAAATTTAAAAATAAAAAATTTAAAAATTTAATATTTAATATTTTAGTCCATATTTCAATTAAAAAATTCAATATTCAAAATTAAAAAAATTTCCAAAAGAGAAAATAAAAAAATATGTTGAATATAAAAAATTTAAAATTAATCAATAGTGGCGTTTTACGTTAAAACGCCACAAAAAATTGAGTTATAATGGCGTTTTTAATGAAGACGCCGTAAAAAAAAATCAAAATCCCCAATTTTTGAATACCCGCTCGTTAGTCCCTAAATCCCCCAAATAGCTCTCAAAATTTGCCCCCAAATTTCCCATTTCCAGCAACACCAAGTCAATACACCTACACCAATCACACTTGTTTATCCTTTTCATTTCACTGCACTGATTTCACCCACCATAGCTACTCATTTTCTCTCGATCTGTTACAGTTTCTTTTAATTCCAGGCTTTCAAGAAAGCACTGAGCCTACTCCGAAAATGCTGTGAGAAAGAAGATCTGTTGGTTTAGGATATAACTTTTGGTTCATGAAGAAGTGACCCCTCCGCATCAAGATAGTCAATCGCTGCTCCTAGAACCGGGGGAAGACTAAATGGGCAAAACGAAGACATTTTGGGGGCGAGTGAATCAGGCTCCGTGCCAGTGAATCTAGTTGCTGGTTGATCTCCCTCAGGGCGAGTTGCTATCGTTGCTTCCTCTTTCGTTCAAGCGGCATGAAGCAAATTAGTCCCAAACTGTATTAAGCAAATTGGCCAGATCTAGTAAAAGGAGGGTTCATAGCAAATGTTCAGTGCACTGAAGTCTGGTGCCGATGACAAAGGAGTTTTTTGCTGAATATTTTAAGAAAGAAAATTCCAAGAAGAAACAGGTTCAGTTATCAAAACAGTTCACCTTAATTTGTTGGTTCTTAACAAGTTTTGGTGTTAATTTTGACTGCACATATTTGGAATTCGGTCATGCTGATTTTGTTTTTTCTTTTTTAATAACACTAGTAGCCACAGTTAACCTTACTGTTCTTATACTTACACGTCTAATGGTTGCCTCTTGCATTTTAGGCACTTTATGTGATGAATCTTAATAAGTTCAGGGCATGTGAGTTTCTCATACGGTTCCATGAATGAGAGCATGGTGATAAGATATAATTTTATTAGCTTTTTATATAATTTTTATAGTTTCTTTTTTGTATAAAGTTTGGTCTTCTAAAAATCTTTCCTGTCTCAAACTTAACAGGTAGTCAATAAGCACTAAAACTGATTTTTCACAGTTTTTGTCTTCTATTTCAGGTATGTTAAGCTTCTCTTTTACCCTTTTTTTATTTTCTGTAATCTTTTTCTACTTTGGGTCTCCTGTAATATAAATTTTTTCTATCTTTATTCATTTTCTTAAACAAAAACTATTAATTTAAGCATTGAAGAGTGATTGAAACGCAAACTTTGCTTGTTGTCCCTAGTTACATCGGCAAACCATAAGTGCCTTAATTGAGTATGCTATCAACAGTAGTTTATATCCCCACTGGTAGAGTCTTTCCAAATCAAGTAATTTGGATTAGAATTGAGACTGCAAAGTATGCATGAATTCTGTCCATTGGTCCAACTCCCATTAAAATAAATGGATGCCCATGTTCCAACTCTACTGCTTTCCCATCTTAAAGCCAAACAGAGTGAAAGCTTGGACCACTAGCATTGTGATGTCAAGAAGTAGTTGTAATACTTTGGTTAAATGGAGTTGCCTCGCAGAGGTTGGATCAAATTCAATACAGATGATTAATTATTATTCATGTTTGAGTGTTAATTACTTACAGTATATATTTAAATATAAATATTAAGTTGTATTAGCTTTTTCTTTTCCAGTTGTATGTGCATGTTATTTTTTTAATTAAAATTTTGATGATATTTTAGATTTGAAATTTCTGCATCAAGCATTGTCGTCTTGCTAATGTGTTGTTTGTTTAATGTTATGGATGATGCAAAGGTTTGTGAGAAGAAAATAAGCTTTTCACTAACATTTTAACTTGAATTTTAATCCTTTTTCTCATTTATTTTTCTAAATTTGTAAAATAATATTCTGGTTTGAATATTATAGTTATTGTATTTTAGGTGAAATTATGTGTTTGAATTGGATTACTTATCAGCTTGGGAGCATAATTTTATTAGGCAAAAACTATGGGTGAAAGATAATTGCCTTAGCTGATTTGTAGACTTGTGGATTATTACCTCTTTGAATGTTGGTGCAAATTTGTTTCTAGTGCTAATATTTAATTTAATTTGAGTGTGAATTTAGTGATTATCGAGTTAATTACTTAAATTTAGTGAGGAGTGGAAATTTAGAATCTCTGATTGTGTATTTGATTGGTGGTTAAATAGGTGATGTGTCGGTCATGCATGATGTATCTGTTGATCTTGTCACTAATGCTGTAGAAGGTTCCTAATTCCTTTTCTTATGTTGATTTTTTTTAAAACTTTTGGCATTGCGTTAAACATATTTCTGCAACAGGTGTTTCTAGCCCACGGACTACAGCTTGAGAAAATAAACAAAGCTTTAATATTTGATTGTAAATTGTCTTGCAACGTTTAGATGTTTTGTTGTTTTTATTAATTAACACTAGCAATCTTGATTTTCAAATTTCAACATCCTAATAACATGGTTTACCAGGTTTAGGTAAGATCAATCCTTGGTGGTTTAATCTTGCTGTTTCGGGTTGGAAGAACTGTATGAAAGAAATCAGTTAAATTGCTGCTATTAATGAGGTTCAGAAGTGAGTAAGTTGATGTTTAAAATATCTTTGTATGGTGGAGTGAATGCTGCTGTATATTGTTGCTCATTACCGAATTAATGTTGAAACTAAGCTAATTAAATGGTGGATATATAATTTGCTGTCGATTATGATGGAAATGACTATTAAATGTTTAAAATTCCTCTTATTTAATTGATGGCTGCTGTTGTTTAAATGCTGCAAATTGAAGTGTTTAAATGCTGTAAATTGAAGTGTTTAAATGTTGTAAATTGAAGTGTTTAAGTACTGCAAATTGAAGTGTTTAGTTGCTAGAAATTGAGATGTTTTATCACTGTAATTGAGTTGTATAAATGTTGTTAATTGAGATGTTAAAGTGCTGCAAATTGAAGTGTTTAAATGCTGTAAATTGAAGTGCTTAAATGTTGTAAAATGAAGTGTTTTATGTACTGCAAATTGAAGTGTTTAGTTGCTGGAAATTGAGATGTTTTATCGCTGCAAATTGAAGTGTTTAGTTGCTGGAAAAGAGATCTCTTTTCCTGCAATTTTGTAGTTAACGGATTTAGGTTTCACGTTAGATTATTTTGTATGTTGTAGGTACATATTATGCACAGCCTTTTCAATGACTTCTGCATTAACAAACTAGAGTAGTGTACAAAAATCCTTTACACACTTTCAGACTATTCAAATCTATAATATTTTTCCCCCCTGTTTGTAGGTTCATTGGCATCTTGTCCTGAAGAGAGTGTAGTTTATGAAGCTTTAAACTTTGCATTGTCCTCCGGGGTATTAGAATTCCTAGTTCAAAACTTAGCAATTTGTCTTTTATAAAAGACCTTTCAATTTTCAAAGTTGTTTAGGTTTGCAAACAAGATGCTGTATTTGGACTTGCTGTTAGTTTTGATTCTATATTTTTATTTTTATTTTTATTTTAATATTTAATAACTTGAGTTCTAACTTTTGAATTTTAATTGTGTTATTAATTTATTATTTTAAATTCTAAATTTGAATTCATCAAATTTTATATTTAATTTTAAAGTTAAAATTTTCATAGAAAATTTAATTTGATAATGAATTTTAATAGAAAATTTTTATATTTATATCATGGATATTATTCTCCTCAATATTTTGATAATGAATTTTAATTTTTCATGACCTTTATAATATTTTCTAATATTTTTTTTAAAAATTTCATGACCTTTAGCGGCGTTTGTGGGAAAAGCGCCGTTAAAGGTCACGGTTTTTAGCGGCGTTTGTGGGAAAAGCGCCGCTAAAGGTCACGACTTTTTAGCGGTATTTGTGGGAAAAGCGCCGCTACAGGTTGCGACTTTTAGCGGTGTTTGTGGGAAAAGCGCCGCTAAAGGCCATTACCTTTAGCGGCTTTTTTAAAATAAACGCTGCAAACGTTTGTGGCGCCATCTATAGCGGTGTTTTGTGTGGCGTTTGTAAAAGCGCCGCAAAGAGTTTTAGCGGCACCTAAAAGCGTCGCTAAAGGCCTAAAAAATTGCCGCTAAAAGTCAGTTTTGCTGTAGTGTTAAAGAAGAGGAGCACCAAAGAAGTTAACATTCAGCAAGACCGGGCAAAATTGGTCCTTTTAAAGCCTTTGCTTCATTTCCGTTACACGAAAATGAGCAAGGAGTGGCAGCTGTAATAGGCCCATTTCGCTCGGGCCCATACCAAAACCAAGATAAAAAAAATAATAACAAAATAACAAAATAAAAATCCAATAAATGTCCATAGTCTAAATTTACATTTAACCCACATACAATTGAAGCCCAAATTTTAAACTCATTTTACAATAAGGCCCAATCTTAAAACGGCCCAAATAGCCCGGGCAAATTGAAACTTCTGGAACCCTAGGGTTCCCTTGCGCCGCAGCCTTCACGAGCGGCCTCGCCATGTCAGTAGCACCATGACCTTTATACCTGCAACGGACTAACAACACACAATAGATATCCAGCAATTGACAGCAAATGTATAACAGAAAATCTAGGGCCATATTTTATTTATTTATTTTTTTGACTATAAAGATCGGGGCAAATCGAATGTAAAAAGGGGATCTCTTTTCACAGAAATACACACGCATATTGAAAGAAAGAAAAATCAATTCGAAATCAGTTTTTAAGGGGATTTTATCTTTGATACAGATACAAAATACACATCAATAAGAAAAGAAAGGTGAACTGAGATTTCAATCTCTTCTTATTTTTTAGATCTCATTTCTTGTCTATATTTTTTTTTTAGTTTTCTTTCTTCTCTTTGGCATCAAAAAAAGATAAAGAGAGGGTGTTGCTTACCTCCGGCATTTCATCGCGACCTTTCTGCGTGTGGTCGATTACCAAATTCGATGGTGGTGTGGCGGCGTCCAGTCATCGCCCTTAGATTGAGGCCATAACCCTAGCAAAAAGGGATAAAATGGTAGGGGTTATTAGTTGCTGGTATAAAATGGCAGATGGCCATTCAAGAGTTTTTTTTAAAGCTTAATAACAAGTAAAAACGGCATCTTTTAGTCTTTGGAGCCCAAGTGCCGAAACGGCACCATTTCATGCTGACACGCATATACACCAACCCTACCAGGGGAGGATCCGCGCGTTTTGCTGCTTCAGATTATTTGCGCGATTGGCCCCTCCCTTTTGCTCTATTATTCAAATTGAGACTTGTTCTACTTCTTTTGCATTTTTTTTAATTTTTCTTTGGGATTTGTATAATATTTCAATTTAGTCCATGCCTAAACATTGTGTTTTGAGATCTGGAATATTTCCAATTTTGATCCCTGCACAATCGCGGGCATTGCACTTTAGTCTTTTGCGATTTCAATGGCTTAATTTATTAATTATCCGTTTCATTTTAACTTTATTTTAATTGAGTTTTTTTATTTTGTATAATTCATTATTATTTTAAAAATCCACTTAGCATTCATTTTTAATTCTTGATTATTTATTTTTATATTTTTAGCTACTTTGATAATTTTTTTAAATCATTATTGTAAAGTTTGTTTATATCATATTATTTCAATATTCTGTATAATATTTTGTATAAATATTCTTATATACTATTATAGATATATATGGTTCATGATAAAATTAATTTTATTCTATATACGTTATTAAATCTATGTTATCTTATACATATAATTTCTTCTAAATCTATTCATATACATATTCATGTTTTTAAATCTATTACATACATAATACATGATAAAATTAATTTGCTCTTATATGCATTATTAATTTCATGCTATTTTACAATTAATTGCTTCTAAATCTATTTATGTATATATATGTTTTGTAAATATATTACGTGTATTTCCTAAGATTATATTTTATTATGTATTTTTGCTATCCTTTCATATTTGATATATTATTTAAATTCTCCTTTATTGTATGTATATTGTCAATTTTAACAAATGTTTTTTTAACATTTTGCATATTATTTGATTTAAATATCTTCATTCTATAACACTTATTTTAATGATTATTTCAAATTCATCAATTCAACAGTTCATATATTATATATATTATGGGTCATTAGTTCATCATTATTTTAAAATTGTCATATACCACATTGGTTTCTAATTTCCATTTTTGTTTTGTATATTTTGTATTGATTGTATTATATTAGGCTATATATATTATTGTTGTTTATTATTTTTTTCCGTTTTTTTGTATTGTTATATCAATTGTTCTCCATCCATGCTTGAAAATTCAGTTACATTTTTCTAGATTAGTTATATTTAATTGTTTGTTTTGTTAGTTGGTTAAATAAGGTCATATTATCTTCATTCACCAAGTATAGTATTTTATGTGTGCATATTATCCCATATTTATTATTTTTCTTTTGGTTTACAAATGTTGCTTTATAATTTCTAACTTTTTAAAGTCAATTATTCCATTTTATTTCAAGTGAAATCAATGTGTTTTGAGCTAGTTTATAATTTTTTATTTAAAAATTCTAAAATAAGGCAATATTTAATGTTTAGAAATCTGGGAAATCGTGCCCTACCTTGTTGGGTTTCAATTTTTCATTGGACTAAATAATTGGACATCTTTTTGTAATTTTCAACGTATGAGCTTTTGGAAGTCAAAAATCAATTGTGTTTTCAAAGGTATAAAGAATCGTGTCCTATCGTCCTGGATGTGATGCTGAATTCCTTTGAAACGTGAGAATTTTGGCGACCAACCTAAATCACTTAAATGTTTTAAAAGAAACCATATTTCAATTTTTTTTTCTAAAATCTTAGACATAGGGACAACACTTAATCAACGTGGTACCAATTTTTGGGCATAGTGAGGGTGCTAACCCTTCCTCATACGTAACCGCTCCTGAACCCATTTTTGAATTTACGTAGACCAAAATTGATTTAAATAAATAAATTGTTTTATTAGGTGATCCAATCACACCTAAATAAAAACATTGGTGGCGACTCCACACCTTGTTTTAAAGGTTGATCCCTATTTTTTTCCAAAATAAAAAAATGGTTTCGACAACTGAAATACCCTTGTAGGGTAAAATAACTATTTTGCCCTTGTAGGTAAATGACCGACTTAGACTATGAATTTGACTAATTTGACTGTGATTGTATGACTGTGTTTTTACTAACTTGACTGTGGTTGTTAAAATGATATGCTTTTAATATATGTTTAAATGACTGTTACTGAGCATGGCCATTCTTCATATACGTGTGATGATTGAACATGACATACACGACATATTGCATGGGGTTGGGACATTGATATGAAGTACTATTCTGATAGGATCACACGGGTCTCATGAGACGACTGTGGATCCAGTATTGATCTGTTAAGGTTGCACAGGTCGCACGAGATGACTGTGGACCGATGAACGGCTTAGTACTGCTTAATCTAATTATGGCTCTGTGCCAACCTAAATATTTACCAATGGCTATGTGCCTATCATATTTATCGATGACTCCATGTCGATCATATTTACCCATGGCTGTGTGTCGATTATATTACCGTCACTGATGGCTATGTGCTAGACTTATTACAGTTACCGATGGCTTTTTGCCAATTATAATACCGCTTCTGAAGCCTTAAAGCCCTTTGCTGTGATTTCGGTTAGTGCTACAACCGGTGCTAACATTGTAAGTGTAGGGATGGCGTGGGTGAGTTATTCCCCACAGGTAGTGCAGGGTTGGACGGAGGCAAATGCAGGGTTGGATGGGATAGCAAGCATCCATGCATTCACACATTTTGTTTTGTTACTGAGATGGGCTAGGCCCAATTGATTTTGTTATGGGCTGTGACCCAAATGATAATGTAATGGGCTTTGGCCCACTTATGCTCTGAACTAGATTGAACTGTTACAGTTAAAGGGCTCCGACCTAGACTGTTTATGTTTCTGTATACTGACTGTTACTCTAGTAAGGGGATTACACACTGAGTTTTCGTAAACTCACACCGTTTTTAACTGTACAGGTAGTCCCCAGTGTTAGGCGGATCGGTGCTGCGAGGGACTCAGAGATGGCCACACGACTACTCCTACTGCTACATTAAATTACTTACTCGTATTTTTTATTTTGGATTTCTGGGATGTAATAAGACCATTTGTGGGATTTACTTTTAATTGGGCTTTTGATTACTCGCCTTAAACTGCTAGTCCAGGAAAAGACGAGTTTTCAAACCAATTACTGTTTCCAAAAACATATGTTTTAAACTTCTTTAATTTAAATTAGCTTCCGCAACTATAAGTGATTTTCAACAAAATTAATAACGTTTTTTAAGAGTGATTAACTTTCCAATGAACCACATTTTGAAATTAAATGAACACAACTGAGATTTTACACAAGTTTTAAATAGTAAGAAGGGTTTTTCAATGAAATCACAGTTTCGAAAAACACTTCAATGTGACACCACCAGATTCGGCCATAACGTCTAGGCCAGGTTTGGGGTGTTACAAAAACGATTACAACCACGAATATTTTGAGCAAGAAACCTAATATGCTTTATAAGTGGTGAATATGCGATTGATCTTATCAGATGATGGATAGATATTAGCTAAGTTAAAAGCATTTAGCGAATTTTTGAAGTTCATAAATGTATCAGTGAATTGCAAGTTAAAAAGGGGTTCAACGTAAATTGACTCATGATTCAGAAATTTCAGATTGAAACCGATGATTATTTAGTGATTCTAGAATGAGTTCGTGTATTGACAATTCAAGAGATTTTACAACAATTAGTACATATGGCTCATAGTGGTAATTATTTGTTCATTCGGGGAGTAATAAGATGTACAATAATCTGAGACAGTTGTATTAGTGAATTAGCATCAAACACAATATTTCTGACTTTGTATCCAACTGTCTAATCTAACAAGCTAATGCTGATCATCAAATGTTTTCAAGACTGTTACAGCAAGTGTTGCTAATTGAGCAATAATGAAATAGAATTCCGATGAATTTTGTAAAAGTTAGATGTTATCTAAGCTATTGCTGAGTGATTAAAGAAATCTGCATATTCTATCTCAATACGTACACATTTCTCTCTTGATAGATTAGCTGAGTTATACATGTCAGGGATTGATAAATCATAATTCATACATATTTTTATCCCATACTTAGCACATTTTATGGATGATTTTTCCTTAAAATTGGTGAATTCGATGCTCCTAATGCCTTAATTTCATGTTTTATACTTAGGTGAGCATAGGAGAGTGAAAGGAACGAGAAACGGGCCAAAAACGGAGAAAATGGGCCAACATACGAAATCAACACGGCCTTGACCTTCTCACACGGGCAGACCACACGGCCGTGTCAATTTGGCAGAATCGAACCACGACTCACACGGGTGGACCACACGCCCGTCCTATTTAACAGGCTTGACCACGACCTTAAGTAATCGCATACGGGCGTGTTCCTGCCGAGCCCAAGTTTAGTCCAATTCAGAAAAGGCCAATTTTGAGGGTTCTTAGGCATTCTAAAGCCTATAAATACACCCTAGAGGAGGAGGAAAAGGACACACAGAGAGGGAAGCAAGGAACTGCTCAAGGGAAGCCATTGATCCATCTCAAAAGCCGTATTCATCATCAAGACTAAAGATCTCCCCTCAATTTCCCTTCAGGAGTTTTGGGTTTTTCTTTATGATTTGTATTCATTATTCCTCTGATATGTTTACCTTTTTAGTTATGAACTAAAATATCTAAATACCTAAGGGAAATGAAACCTAAGACAGATCTTGTTATTATTATCTAAATTGTATGATAAATATTTGACTTGTTCTTAATTATGTATTCTTAATTCTTGTTTTGATATTCCAGGATATTGTTTCAAGTTAAGCTCTTATTCAAATAAGGAATAGACCCTGTCTAAGAGTACATTTGTCATAATTAAGCAGAGTTGGTCACGCGCCTAGAGATAGGGTGACAAGATTTTGCCGGATTAGGGTGAAACCTAATAAAGGTTTCCATAGATCGAGTTAATGCAACCCTAGGGGGTTAATTAGAAAGAGATTTCAATTATTCAACCTAGGGTTAGACGTTGTTAGTCTCGAGAGAGATAATAATATAACTTAGGGATTTTTACGGATCAAGTCAAATGAATAAGTCGTCCGATTCAGAGTCAGATAACAAGTGAAGTCTAGGTGGATTTTTCTTTAGGTATTGTCTCAATCAATCAAGTTTTCCAAAAGTAATTCCCCAATTCTATTTTCTGTAAATTCTTAGTTTAGTTAATTAGTTAAATAAACAAAACCCTTTTATTTTTTAGGCTAGATAATAAAAAGAAAGTTAATACTAGTACTTTTAGTTCCTTTGGGTTCGATAATCCAGTCTTGCTAAAGCTATACTACTGTTTGATAGGTACACTTGCCTTCATCGTGATAATAGTTAGTTTCAAGAACGATTCATTATAAATATTTAAAACCTGTCACGAATATCGCGTATCAAGTTTTTGATGCCGTTGCCGGGGAACTAAGATATTAGGAACACTCGATTTTTATTACTTTAGCCATTTACTTTTACTTCAATTTAAATTTTATTCTAATTTTTATTACTAATTCTTCTTTTTTCCTTTTTCTGGCAGGTTCTTAAAGTTTATGACTAGAAGAAACCCGTCAGGACCATTACCTTTTGACAGTGAGATCGATTGCACAGTTTGCAGAAACCAAACAGAAATAAGGCGAAGCTTAAGATACACAGAGAACGAGCAAAAGGACGATATTCAAACCACAACAGAGGAGATGGCTAAAAACCAAGAAAATCCGCTACCTCCTACAATTGCTATTAATCAAAATTCTGCTCCGCGCACTATGTATGATCATGCTAAACCTAATTTAATAGGAGCTAAGTCAAGTATAGTTAGACCTGCTATTGCTGCAAATAATTTTGAACTAAAACCTAGCATAATTCAAATGATACAACAATTTGTTCAGTTTGATGGTTTGCAGCATGAGGATACCAACGCTCACTTGGAAAATTTCCTAGAATTTTGTGATACCTTCAAAATTAATGGCGTTTCTGATGACGCCATTTGCCTTCGGTTGTTTCCCTTTTCGTTAAGGAATAAGGCTACACAATGGTTGAACTCATTACCACGAGGGTCAATCACTACTTGGGAACAAATGACTGAAAAATTTTTATTAAAATATTTTCCACCGGCTAAAATAGCTAAATTACGTAATGATATCTCTTCTTTTGTGCAGATGGATTTAGAAACACTCTATGATGCATGGGAGAGATATAAGAACCTTTTGCAAAGATGCCCTCACCATGGGTTACTACTTTGGCTATAGGTTCAAACGTTCCATAATGGCCTGAATCCTTCGACTCGGCAGATGATTGATGTAGCCGCTGGAGGAACTATCAATAATAAGACACATGAGGCAGCTTACGAATTTATTAAGGAGATGCCACTGAATAACTATCAGTGGCAAGTTATGAGAACAAAGTCGACGAAAACAGCCAGTGTTTTCAACCTCGACGATGTTACTATGCTATCTAACCAAGTAGAACTCTTAAATAAAAAGATTGACGGTTTGTGTGGTTCTGCTCAGGTACATCCAGTGATGAGGTGCGATTCGAATAGAGGAGAAGCATGCACAGAATATCAACCCTTCAACCCTAGCATCGAGGAGGAACAAGTCCAATATATGGGTAACAATAACTCTAGATCCCAAAATGACCCATATTGCAATACATACAATGCAGGTTGGAGGAACCACCCAAATTTTTCACGGGGAGGCCAAGGAATTTAGAGACCACCTCCAGGCTACCAAGAACCACCTTACCAACAGGAAGAGAAGTCGAACCTTGAAGAGATGCTCTCAAAGTTTATATCGGTGTCAGAAACTCATTTTTAGAATACCGAGACAGCACTTAAGAATCAACAAGCATCAATCCAAGGAGCTATTTTCAAGCAATAGTAGAGGACCTACTCATGAAGAACGAAAGCTACAAATCGAGGAGCTAGATGAATGGTGGACACATAAACCGAGAACACACGATAAACCAAAACTATGCCAAAACAAGCTCAATACCTTTTCAAATCAACTTAAGGTTGGAGATAAAGTTTTATTAGATGTTGCAGATCCTCACATTGTCACTGCCAAACCGAATGAAGAAATTCCTCTTATGATATTAGCATTTTCCCATTCGGTACAATCGAGGTAAGTCATCCCAAGTTCGGAACTTTTAAGGTAAACAATACCCGCCTAAAACCTTATTTTCATGAGATTCATAGCAGGAACGAGGAGTATAAACTCCTCGAACCACCATGACCATTCAATGGAGAGGTAAGTTGAGCTTAGACTATAAATAAGCGCTTCTCGGGAGGCAACCCGAGCACTAAATATATTAACTTCTTGAAATTTTAGTGTTTAAAACCTAACTTACTAATGAAGCTCTTGAATACAGGTTTACCCCACAGACATGGCCAAGCAGACAGGCTTGCTTATGGCCATGTGGAAACAGGGAAAAGATTTTCCCAACACGGGCTATGATAAATCGCCACGGCCATGCAACATGGCAATGGGTGAACCTGCCAAAACAACAGGACGTGCGACACGCCCGTTCCTAGAAACCGTGGCCAAACCTATCAAATTAACACGAGAGTACGACATGCCCGTGCCAAGCAACCGTGGGCGAACCTGCCAAAACAACATTGGCGTGGACCGTCATACACGGGTGTGGGAGAAGAGAACAAAGATAGACACGGCCGTGCGACATAGTCGCGTGCACCAACACACCCAAGATACACGGGGGTGGGGAAATTGTCAGTCGCGCCCAAATTCAAAATTCGCGAATCACACGGGCAAAAATTAGGGAACACGGGCGTGTCCCCTAGCCGTGTGTCCCAAAATCTATAAATACCCTTTACTATTCATCATCTTCTTCACCTAAAATTCCTAACCCTAGCCGTTGCAAGTCCACACGGCCTCCCTGGCATGCCCGTGCGCCGCTTCCTACTCCATTTTCGACGCCCATTTTCATCTTTTTAGCATTTGTTTACTCTTTTCTCTTTTATTTTACTGATTTCTAGTGCTATTTATCATAGTAATCTACATTTTTCATGTTATTTTCATCTTTCTATCACTCAAATTTCGTATCTAGACTAGTTATTATCTTTTTCATGTTGAAATTCTTACTCATTGTAATGATCTTTCTGCTCCATTTGACTAGTTTAAAGTGAATATTTATGGTTAGGATAATAGAAATACTCATACCTTTTGGTTGACATTTTCCATCAATAAAATATGCTACATAGAATTATTTGCCATTTTTTATGAAACTCATACTATTATCATGCTAATAATACACCATAACATTAATTGTTTTTGATTAAGTTTGCTAGTAGTTGTGACTAAGATTATTTGTTTTAATTTATGACTTTTGCTCTTTTGAATTTGTTTTCATTTTACGTTGAATATTCATCTCGACGAAATAATGGTTTTGCTTGTAGGTATACCATGTCGTCTTCACGAGGAAAGAAAGCCTCCGTCCCTGCTTCGAAGAAAAAGAAGGGAGCGTCATCTTCTTCGGGTCCTACCGCGAAAATTCGTCACCCTTTCTTGCAGTTCCCCATTGTGTCCCAAGAAGAACTTTTCCAGATTCTACAAGCCTGACCCTTGGAAGTGGGCCGCTGTATAGACTGGGCCGTGCTAGAACAAGTCCAACTCGCGGATGTAATTCGGACCCTTTTCACCACCGATCCTTGGGGGCTTTTCTTTGAGATTGTCGAGCCGACATATCTCGAACTCACAATGGAACTCTGCTCAACGTTCCATCTTCAGACTGTGATGGCTCGCTTTGATGACCTGGGGACAATCCAATTTTGCCTCGGTGGTCTAGTCCAACAATTGAACGTCCCAGAGTTCAGAACTGTACTGGGCCTTTACACTGAGGAGTTCATGAGGAGAATGAACTCCGCACTCTCAATTGCCACATCTATCACTCTCCTTCACAGTGTTGGAACGCCCTCGCCCCCGGTGCTGCCTCCTACAATCTTAGCCGATCCAAGGCATCGGCTATCCCTCTATCTCTGAGGTACTTACACGTCATTTTGGCTCACACGTTAACAAGAAGGTGAGAGAGCGCTGGCGTCGTCAACACTCACGACGCCTACTTTCTTTGGTGTATGTCGCACGGGCACGTCATAGACCTTGCTTATTTCATTGCCCTCGCCATTCAACATCAGACAGAGCGGCATAGGAAGGGGGTCATCTCTATTGGGCCCTATGTAACGCGGTTGGCTCGGCACTTCGAGCTCCTCAACACAGTATCCCAATCATCCTCCCTCACTTTCATGGGCCAGATGTCCCCACAGGGCATCTCGAGCATGCTAAGTACGAGGATGATTGAGAAACGACGTGGCACTTTACCTCCTCAGTACCGTCTCGCCCAATCCACCGAGGAGGAGGCCCCCGAGGACATTACTGATGATGCACCTCCACGTCACGAGGACCCACCGTCTCAGCCACCACCTCCTTCTCGTCCAGTTCATGCGGTGGCTTCATACACTGACATCTCTGAGCACCTTACCCGGTTCAAGCAATAGTGTTTTCAGCGCTTCGATAACATTGATGCTACTCTACAACAGATTTGTCAGCACCTCCATATCTCATTGCCACCCCCACCTCGCGAACCATCTAGCGATGAAGATGTTTAAAAACTTTTATTTATTATTTTATGTTTTTACTTTTATTTTATTTTAAGACTACTTTTTATTTTTCTTTCACCTTATTTTTATTATGACTTATAATTATTATTTTACAATTTTTAATTTCGGCTAATTCATATTGAGTACTTACTCTTCCTTATATATTTCCTAAAAGAGTTCCTGATTCTATCACAGTTATAAAGAGCTCCGAAGCTCACTATTACTCAGGAACTTGAAACTCCACTGGGAAAGGTTCTCCACGACTACTATGTCCTGCTTGACCACGACCATAGCTACCACCAGATATAATATTCTTTTGGGGCATGACTTATGGATTAGTGAACCTCTACCACCGCCGGAGTATCCTCCTCCACCCTCACGCCGATTATTCTCCAAAACTCTAGTTCAAGGAAATTCATTCATCACTCAGGAAGTTTCACTTCTCTCCCTATCTTATGTTTATATTCTTTTCTATATATCTATCTTTGTACATTGAGGGCAATGTACATCTTAAGTGTGAGGGGGGTATTCATTTCGCTATCAGAAAAATCCCTGAATGATTGCCTTGTTCTCTTGAAAAGCTCTCATATCAGGTTTAGGATAAATTTTGATTGATTTATGACTTTTATTGATATATCTTGAATTAAAACATAGGGATTTATGCATTGCTTGTTTAAACTTTAAGACGTTAGGGAATCAAGCATGATAAGTTAATTTTTGAAGAATTAAAAACTTTTAGGTTGTTTCCCCAAGTTTAGGTATTACCTTGAGTTGGAATTCACAAGTTTAAACATCAAAAAGCCATAATTTTTGTGAGATCTTGAGCCTTTAGAGCATCTATTATTTCATAATTTTTGTCGTCTTGATTATGCATGTCAAGACCACACCATTTGATTTGATATTTCAAAATGATAAAGGCACTTAGGTTTAACCCACTCACTCCATAAAAGCCTACCTTCACAATTAACCCTTAGTGAACCCCTTTGAGCCTAACAACCCATTCATTTATTTACACTCGATATTAACCCATAACACATTATTGTTGAAATCCCCTTAATTAATTTGATCCCTATTTTTGTCTAGATTTGAGTTGGAATAGTTGCTTAGCTATGTTTTATTCTATTTTGTAATTTGACTTGTTCTGAAAATATATATATACATGTATACATATTAGTAATAGTGATCTTCTGAGCTAAAGAAGTTAAATTCCATATTCTGAGAAAAAGCCCTGTTGCACGCAATTGATGACTAGTCATTTTTCTAGTTAGGCAATTTTTCAATTCAATCTCGATTCTAACATTTTTCTTTCAGTTTGTGACCACACCCTCTAACCAAAGCCACAATACAACCCACTAAATACCTTTTAATTGATGTTTCATCTCAATTTATAGTGGTGGAGATTTGATTTTCATGCAAGCCTATAGTAATGACTTTTCATTATTGACTATTGAATGCTTCATTTATTGTCCTTAAAACACCTCGAGTGATTTGAGTGAATCTTTAGTGAGGATGTGAAACTCTATGATATTTTGAATCAAAGGTAATTACTTAAATGAGGGGAGACACCTATGTTTTCATGATAAAATGCTCAACTTGGAATGTTTGAAACTTTGATGTTCGTTCAATTGAATTTTCAATGTATGATTACCTATGGATTATTTTGACATAGTATCAATAGAAATTATAAGTTGAGAAGAATTTATTTTGATTATGAGTTGATGATTTTGCTTGAGGACAAGCAAATGCTTTAGTGTGGGGGTATTTTATAAATCGTAATTCATACATATTTTTATTCCATGTTTAGCACATTTTATGGATGATTTTTCCTTAAAATTGGTGAATTCGATGCTCCTAATGCCTTAATTTCATGTTTTATACTTAGATGAGCATAGGAGAGTGAAAGGAACGAGAAACGGGCCAAAAAGGGAGAAAATAGGTGAACGTACGAAATCAACACGGCTTGGACCTCCTCACACAGGCAGACCACACGGCCGTGTCAATTTGGCAGAATCGAAGCACGACTCACACGGGTGGACCACACGCTTGTGCTTATTTAACAGGCTTGACCACGACCTTAAGCAATCGCACACGGATGTGTTCCTGCCGAGCCCAAGTTTAGTCCAATTCGGAAAAGGCCAATTTTGAGGGTTCTTAGGCATTCTAAAGCATATAAATACACCCTAGAGGAGGAGGAAAAGGACACACATAGAGGGAAGCAGGGAACTGCTCAAGGAAAGCCGATTGATCCATCTTAGAAGCCATATTTATCATCAAGACTGAAGATCTCCCCTCAATTTCCCTTTAGGAGTTTTGGGTTTTTCTTTATGATTTGTATTCATTATTCTTCTGAGATGTTTACCTTTTTAGTTATGAACTAAAATCTCTCAATACCTAAGGGGAATGAAACCTATGACAGATCTTGTTATTATTATCTGAATTGTATGATAAATATTTGACTTCCTCTTAATTATGTGTTTTTAGTTCTTATTTTGATATTCTAGGTTATTGATTCAAGTTAAGCTCTTATTCAGAGGAGGAATAGACCCTGTCTAAGAGTAAATTTGTCATAATTAAGCGGAGTTGGTTGCGCGCCTAGAGATAGGGTGACAAGATTTTGCCGGATTAGGGTTAGACGTTGTTAGTCTCGAGAGAGATAATAATATAACTTAGGGATTTCTATGGATCAAGTCAAATGAATAAATCGTCTGATTCAGAGTCAGATAACAAGTGAAGTCTAGGTAGATTTTTCCTTAGGTATTGTCTCAATCAATCAAGTTTTCCAAAAGTAATTCCCCAATTCTATTTTCTGTAAATTCTTAGTTTAGTTAATTAGTTAGATAAACAAAACCCTTTTATTTTTTGGGCTAGATAATAAAAAGAAAGTTAATACTAGTACTTTTAGTTCCTTTGGGTTCGATAATCCAGTCTTGCTAAAGCTATACTACTGTTCGATAGGTACACTTACCTTCATCATGATAATAGCTAGTTTCAAGAATGATTCATTTTAAATATTTAAAACCTGTTACGAATATCGTGTATCAAAGATTTTCAGAGCACTCAGTGTGCTAGACTCCTTTATTTCAGATGGCTAATATGAGGGAGAGATTCATATTCTCAAGATAATGTTTCGTTGTTGTGATTTAGAAATTGAAAAACACTTACCGTTGTTTGAGTAACATATAATAGTAATTTATCTATTGAGCATAAAAATGGCACCGTACAAAGTTTTATATGAGATCAGTGATAAAAAGAATTACGAGGTCGAAGTGATTAGAGAGACTAAAGAGAAGGTGAAAGTAATTTGCAATTGTCTAAAAGCAGTTTTAGATTGATAGAAAACATATGCAAAATTGATACATAAAAGCATTGAATTTTAGTTAGTGAACTGAGTGTTTGTGAAAATATCTCAATTTAGTTATAAAGAGAAGTTGAGTTCGTGATTTATTGGGCTGTATGAGATTATTGAGGGAATGAGACCGTATGAGATTATCGTCAGAACTTGAGAAGATCCATAATGTGTTTCTTATATATATGACGTGATAATACAGATAAGATCCTTTATCTATAGTGTCTCTTTCAGAAGTAGAAACTCAGCTTGCTATGACATATAGCAAAGAACAAATCAGAATCTTGGCTCGTGAAATTGAAAAGTTAAGAAATGTGAGGCTTTGTGTAACACCCTAAAAATTTCTACAATAAGATATTATCCTTAATACAGTAAAATAAGGAAATAAAGTGATAAGAGTTATGTCACTGGGAAGTATATTATGATATATTGATTCAAGAAAGGACTAAATTGTAAAAGTGAGAAAAGTTTTGTGGCCCAAGAGTAAATACTCAAAATTTGAGGGATTAAAGTGTAAATATGAAAACATTCAAGGACTAATAGTGTAAATATTTTAAGGGTGAAATGATATAGAAACCAAAGAAAATTGATGAATAAGGACCAAATTGAATAGGTGAAGAATTATAAGGGACTAAATTGCAATATTACCAAATTAAGTGATGACTCAAGAATGGAATTTTAAAAGATCACAAAGGGCAAAATGGTCAATTGGAAGAGAGAGAAATCTAGAAAGTAATAATGATGTTAGTGATATTTTATAGTTATTTAATTAGATAATTATTATTTATTTAATATTTTAATAAGATATTTTATTATTTTATTATTTTATTTAGTCTATATATATGTGTATGTGTGTGGAAAAAATATATATACACCATCCATCTTTCTCCATGCATTTCATTTTAGAAGAAAAGAGAAGAAAGAAAGTTTTGCTTTCTTTACAATTAGTCCTTCCACCAAAAATTCACCCTTTTCACCTAAAAATCAAAAGAATTTTCATAGCTACCAAGGGAGAAAAATGTTAAGGAGACTAAGGGGAGTTGGAATATCAAGTTGGATTCAAGAAATAGAAGTTGGAGGAGAGAGAAAAATCAAGTTAAAGATTTCAATATATTTTAAGTAGAGTTTCTCATGTAAGGTAATATCAAAAGCATGAAAATAATGTTAAGGTAGAGTTTTCTTATATAAGGATCCATGTTCTTGATATATTAGTGAAGGGAAATGAGAGAAAATAATGGGAAATATGGTAGAGAATGGAAATAAGAGTGTTATAAACTTGGTAATCAATATGTTGCACTAAAGTAGTTTTGGACAGTAGCAATAGGCTAACTTTGAAAAATCACCAAAGATGGTAGAAATTGAATTAGAAGCTTAGTGAGAGATGGAATTAAATCTTATTGAGTCTATTTTCATGTAAAAAAAATAGATAAAGTAAAGAAATTTTGTATTCTAAGATATTTATATTTTTGTGAGACTGGTTTAGAATAATTTTAAGATCCTCTATTCTGAATTGAAAAAGTCATTAAACATTATACAAAAATAATTTTGGGACTTAATTTATATGGTTAGATTCCTTGATGAGTCTATTTTTATAAGAAACAAATGATAACATCATTTTAATCCTGTTTAAAGAGATAATTAAACTTTAGTGAAGAGTGGTCAGAACTATCAAATAGCAAAACGAGGGAGACTTTAATGAATAAAATGTATTAATTGGTTAAACCAAAAATTATGAAAATTTTATGGTAAGAAGACATGTGAGTCTAGTTTCAGGTAAAATTAACGGATCTTAATTTGGAGTTCTGTATCTCAATATATAAATAATTTAGTGAATATGACTCAAATGGGTAGCTTTGAATTTACATATAAGTAAATAGTGAAATTATAGATAATGTTACTTATAAGCATATTATATAAATTAAGGATGTAGAATGGAGAGGAGGAGGAGGAAAATATGTATGAATATTCAACTAGTAGAGTTAATTTGCATGGTTTAGGCTTAGGGACTAAATTGAATAAAAGTAAAACTTTATGGGCAATTTTGTAAAAATGTTAAAAATGACCAATTTGCATGAAGTGGATTATTTTATTATTTAAAATTCCAAAATTGAATAAAATAATTAATTTAGTTCAAGATCGGGGAAAAACATGTTTTAAGGATTAAATTGAAAAGTGTTGAAATTATAAAAAATTCTGATATTTTATAGAATACATGGGTTGTTATCAATTTGTATGAGAATAACGGCTAGAAATAAGGATTAAATTACAAGAATTTTTATTTTTAAATGCATGAAATATTGATATAATGAATTACCTGGTTTATGTTTATGAAGAAATGGCAATAGAATGATATTTATCATGATATGTCAATATGTGATTATCTTTGATACGTTGATACAAGGAAATTAAGTATATTGAGACGAGTAATAAATTCAAGTAAAACATGTCGAGAAAAAAAAGTATGTTTAAGGGACAATATGATTGATTTTAATTTGTTCCAAATATGAACATTAGATGAAATAAAATATCTAATAAATAAATCGTAACTCCGGTAATGCTCCGTAACTCTATTCCAGTGACGGATTCGGGTTAGGGCGTTACACTATGTGAGAAACTGATGAGGCTAGTGAAAGCAAATCACTAATCTTTTCTCTGATAAGATTTTTAGGGATGAAAATCCTAAAGGGGGAGAGTTGTAACAGCCTATTTTTAGGGTTAATCGGAACAGTGGTTTTAGGACCACAAATCTGTCATTAAAAAATTTATTTTATTATTATTTTGAGGTCTATTGCATGTTATAATTATAGTATAAAAATTTCATTAAGAAATTTTACCGTTTGTGTACTCAATTTGTGAAAAGGGACTAAATCGCGTAAAGTGCGAAAGTTGGGTTCTATTATCTAAATGTTTTAAATAGGTATAGAACTTTAAAGTGGAGGTCCTTATGTGGTAATTAGACCATTAAATGAGTTAGTGGATGTGCATGGCTTGGCATTTATGAAATTATTAAAGTTAGGTAAGGGTATTTTGGTAAAAAGACAAATAAAGATAAAATAAGCAAAAGAAATAAAGATATCATCTTTATTTCATCTTCCCCAACCATTTATACCAGCAAAAAAACAACGATGAAAGCTTGAAAATTTTGGCTAAGAATATCCCTTGCATGGTAAGTGATTTTTGTCCCGTTTTTGTTGATTTTTATATTTTCGGAATTGTTGTTGCTTAATCTATTTAATGAGGGGGCTAATTCACAAAACCATTGAATAGTTTAATATTTTTCATTGATGAGTATAATAGGCATTTGAAGTTTAATGGAAGAATATGAGTCCTTATTGATAGTTAAACACTTTTTGTTAAGTGAATTTTTGTGAAATTGACAATTAATGGCTAAATTGATAAATGTGAAAACTTTGTGGTTAAAATACGAAGTAAATGAAATGTGTGGTCTACTAGGGACACTAGTGATATTCGGCTATAGTTGGATGGTACTAAATTGCATGAATTTGCATTTTTATGATATAGGGACTAAATTGTAAAGAAGTTGAAATATTAGGGGCAAAAATATAATTTTGCCATAAAGTGAATTATGGGCTGTTTTGATACATGAACATTTGGCTAAGCTTAATTCTGATTAAAAATGGTTAATTTGCATGCTTTGAGCTAAGGGACTAAAATGAATAAAAGTAAAACTTTAGGGGTAGTTTTGTAAAAATGTCACAAATGACCAAATTGTATGAAATGAAGTGTTTTACTATCTAAATTAAAATGTTGAATGAAATTATTAATTTAGATCAAGATCGGGTGGAAATCAAGGAAAATAGAAAATTACCAAAATGCCCCTGGACTTTGGTATATCTACAATTTAGCTAGGTAAGTTCGCATGTTAATAAGCACTATTATAATTGAGTTTTAATGCTTTATATTGAATGGTTGATGAATATAATTGTACGTAAATATTTGATGAAGCTTCAGCTATGAAATGGCACTTAGTATGTGAGATCAAGATAGCTTCGGCTATGCATTGGCACTTAGTGTGCAAGATCGAGATAGCTTCGGCTATGCATTGGCACTTAGTGTGCAAGATTGAGATAGCTTCGGCTATGCATTGGCACTTAGTGTGCGTGATTGAGTTAGCTTCAGCTACGTATTGGCACTTAGTGTGCGAGATTTCCAAGTAACCAATATTATTCCACATAATCCATCAGGTAAATAAAAGATGTGGTTGAGTATGAGTTTGATACGAGATGGTACAGGTATGTATGGAAATTCAATTGAGTATTGAAACCATGAAATTATGAGTTCATGATCATTGTGGGAATGATTTTATTTTAATCTTGTGATTAATGGTATATTTTTATGATGTATAAATACATAGTAAAATTGGTTGATGGTTATGTGTTAGGCTTTTGGGTCAAATTGAGTTGTGATATGCTCCATTTTACTCACGTAAATTGTGGTTTAACGAATATGATAAAAAGGTAAAAATTGGCAATTTCTTTGATTAGAATTGCTACTGAAAGCGTGGAAAAGTATGAGTTATTAGATGATCAAAATATGCTTATACACATACTTGGAATGTGAATTTACTAAGTCGGGTGTACTTATACTATGTTGTTTTGAGATGGTTAGATAATTTATGTGATAATTAAAAATTGAGATGTTAATGTTGTTTAGGCTAAGGCCAATATATATAGGTTGAATTGACTAACGTGGGTTATGCTTATAAATTGAAGTTATAAGTTTTATTTCTTTTAAATTACGAACTTACTAAGCATTTTATGCTTTCTTTGTATTAATTTCTTTGTGTGCTTAGATATCGGAAGCTCGTTTGAGTTGGAAGTTGGCAGAGATCTCATCACACTATCTATCGGCTATTTTGGTAGCCATGGTTTTATAATTTCGGTTATAATGGTATGTATAGGTCGTTTTGGCTAATGATAGCCTACATGTTTTGGTTATGTGTATAACCATGTGATTTGGCTTATTTTGGTATACTTGGTTATGTATATATTTGAAATGGCCTTTTATGATATGGTGTTGTATATGTATGTGTTAATGCTCTTTGCTGATATGGTTTATAATTGCTTGTGAATGGCTTGTGGAAGTTTAGCATCTAAGCTAGCTAATGGTTTGAAACTTATATGGTATGCTTGTGGTGTAGGCAAGGTAAAATGGTTGGTTGAAGTAATGGTTATAGATGCTTTGTGAAAGTGAAATTGGCATGAATTGAATAGGCCAAACATGATAAAATGAGCATGTTAATTGTTGGTATTAAAATGGTGATTTATGCTTGGTTGGAGTTGATGTTAAATGCTTATTTATGCCTTTGATGTGTGTTAATTGGGTTGGTGTTGATATATGCAAATTCGGGTGGCAAGATGGCTTGGTAAATAGCCTAGTTTTGTTCACATAGCCTAGCACACGGGCATGTGGTTTGGCCGTGTGGCACCCAATTTTTACACGGCCTGGACAGGCGTGTGTGGCCATTTCAAAGGGTACATGGGCTAGACACATAGGCGTGTGGTCTGGCCATGTGACCCAAGTCAGAGAGTTACACGGGGTCACACATAAGTTGGGACACGGCCATATGATCCCATTTTGAATGCCTATATGGCCTGAGACATGGGCGTGTCTCTTGGCCGTGTGAGTGACACGGTCAGCGCACACGGGCGTGTGACCCTGTAGTTTGTAAAATTTTCAAAGTTTTCGAGAAATTTCCTAAGTTATCGGTTTAGTCCCGAACCACTCCCAAAGCATGTTTAGGGCCTCATAGGCTTGTGTTAGGGACATTATCATTGAATGCAATTGGTTTTAATTGGTTGAGGATTTATGATTCAAATTGTATGATTGATTGCATTGTAAGTCCGGTAACTCCTCGTAACCCTGTTCTGGTGTTGGATACGGGTTAGGGGTGTTACACACACCGCTGAGACACATGCCCGTGTCTCTACCCGTATGGACAAAAAAACAGGCCATTTACCAAGCCATTTTGCCACCCATTTTGTACATACCAATACAAGCCCAAATGGTACCATTTTAAGAAACAAATATGCAACCAAAAGTTATCAATCAATACACAATCATACTATATCCATTTCAACAATTTCAATACTCAATTCAAAGTCATTTACCTATTCTATTACTTATCAACTCAACTTGTTTTACTAGACATAATTCACATATATAATTCATATGGTTAAACCATTCCAACATGCATTACCAATTCAACTTCATTCACTCAATTTAGGTCATTTATCTAATTCAATACAAATCCATTTACATAACTTAATACATTAAAAAATTTATTATCACAAGCCAACTCAAATGGCCTATAGATACATGTTCATCAAACATACTCAAAATGACTCAAGCCTATACATGCCATATACCATATATACATAACTTCAAAATTACCAAAATAGATGTTCGATAGTGCGATGAAGTCTTTGACGATCCCCGAAATCAAGCTAGCTTTAAAACACTATAAAACATAGAAAAATAAACAAAGTAAGCTATAAAGCTTAGTAAGTTATTATGAAATATACTTAACAAATCATAATACACAAATAATCAATTTGAACTATATAACATATAATTCATGAAAACAACAAACCTTCCATATGCTTAATCATATCCTTATATGCAAATCCATAACTTCTTATACTTAAATATCATATTTTACATATACATACTTGTACAATTTTGTAACTAAATCATACCTTTTCGGAACATTGTCGAATACTCGGTATCTCACACACTAAGTGCCAATACATAGCCGAAGCTATTATAATTTTGCACACTAAGTGCCTTACATAGCCGAAGCTATCTCGGTCTCTCACACTAGGTACCAAATATAGTTGAAGCTATTCCAAATCGCACACTAAGTGCCATATATATAGCTGAAGCTTTCTTGAATCGCACACTATGTGCCACATATATATATCCGAATTGTCGTCAAACATGACTATAAGTTCATAAACATAATTTATGCAATATCAAAACATTTAAATCATAATTGTAACAATGCTTATCACATACGAACTTACCTCGGATGTGAAAATAGCGAATTGAGTCGATTAGTCGATAACTTTATCTTTTCCCCAATCCAAGTCTGTATTTCACTTTTCTTGATCTAAATATATTCAAAATTAACTTATTTAATCATCTATTCATTCAATTTAGTCCAAAACACTCTTTAAGGCACATTTATACTTTTACCCTTAAACTTTCACATTTTTCATAATTTAGTCCTTGTCACATAAAATTGCAAATTCATTCAATTTAGTACAAACCCATGCTTAGCCGAATTTAATAAATGTTAGTAGCAGCCCATATTTTCAATTTATTCACACTTTTAACCACCACATTTCACATTTTCTCATTTTAATCCTTTTTTGACATTTTTGTCAAAAATCACTTTACAAAAACTATTAATCTAACATTAAACCTTCCAAATTTATCATAAATCATCAAATTACTCAAGCATTCAATAATGGAAACATGAAAAATCTTTAACAGTTTTGAAATTTAAGGTACGGGCTAGCTAGAATACAAAGTAATGATCACAAAAACACAGAAATTCATTAAAAACAGATCAAAAACACATACATAATTGAAAGGAATGAGATTGTCAAAATTTTAACACCAAATGGTTAGGTTTTTCTTCTTCAATCGGTTAAGAACACCATTAATGAATGAAATTTGATTTTAGTTTTATTAATTAAAACATTGTTTGTCTTGTTACCAATTTGCCATTATAAATAATTCATATTTACACAAATTCCAAACCAAATATCATCCACTAACTCAAAATTCGGTTATTTACTTCATAAGGACTTAAACTTTAAGGTTCTATAGGTATTTAACACCTTTGGCTTTTGTTTTATTAATGTTAACCTTTATTAACTATTTACTTAATTAACCTTTAAAAATATTAGTAATTACACCAATTGCCACTCCACTAGCATCCACTATCTCATAAATGGGCTATTTTTCAGATAAGGACCTCTATATTTAAGTTCTATAGCTATTTGACACCTTTAGCTTATAGAATGCAACTTTTATGCTTAACGCGATTTAGTCCTTTTTACAGAATTAACCACTCAAACGGTAAAATTTCTTTACGAAATTTTCACACGAACATTCTATCATACTGTAAACCTTACTAAAATAATAAAATAAATATTTTAACTTCGAATTGTGGTCCTAAAACCACTGTTCTGATTAATCCCTAAAAACGAGTTGTTACATCTTATGTCATTGAAAATTTTAGATTCTAATGGTTGTAGGATAGTAATTGATTCAAATGGCTTAAAATTTTATCATAGGGTTCTTTTTTTGATGCAAGGATAGAAAAAGGGTAGTCTATACATTCTGTAAGGGTCAACAATTACTAGTGTGACTATGATTACCGAAGAAAAGCTAAAATAGCCACCACGTCATGACAAGAATCAACCTGATGTCACGACAAAACAACGTGACTCTCTCTCCATCGATTCTGATTCAACCAAACTTTGGCACATGTGACTAGGTTATGTAAGTTAGAAAGGTGCAATAGAGGTCTTCTCAAAAACACTAGAGTTGGTAAGTTAGGTTTCTGCGAGCATTGTATTTTCAGGAAACAAACTTAAGCCAATTTTGATTCACTTCATTCCTATTTATGGGGTCCATCTTTTGACCTCTCAAAATGAGGTAATAAATATTTCCTAACTTTTATTGATGATCACTCCAAGAAAGTTTGGGTTTATTTCTTGAAACAAAAAAGTGAAGTCTTTGTAATCTTCAAATAGTGGAAAACTTTTAGAAAAACAAACCAGAAAATCTGTGAAGTGATTGAGAATGGATAATGGTCATGAGTTCTATTCGTCAGAGTGAACATGAAGGAATTGAAAGACATCAAACCTTCGTTGGAGCTCTGCAGCAGAATGGAGTTATAAAAAGAATGAATAGAACCTTGCTAGAAAAGGCTAGATGCATGCTTGTCTAATGCAGGCTTAGGGAAGGAATTTTGGGTTGAAGCCGTAAACCTAACAAGTTATTTACTAAATCGATCTTCTCATTGAGCATTGAACAGTAAAGTTCTAGATAAGATATGGTCAGGTAATCCTCCCAATTATTCTAATCTTAGAATTTTCAGTTGTCTTGGTTATGCTAAAGTTAGCAAGGGAAAGTTCAAACCAAGGGTCGTTATATGCATCTTTCTGGGATACTCTGCCGGTACAAAAGGTTTTAAGTTGAAGTGTTCAAATTTCGAAAAAATAATTATTAGTAGAGATGTTACGTTTGATAAATCTGTCATATTTCAATCAGAAAAGGGGACTTCTACTTTTAAAGACACAACAAATCTGAGTGTCTTAAGCAATGTAGAGTCAAAAGCCAAAATAGGGGGTGACGTCCAGACAAGAAAATTCCCAACATCGCAATGACACAATGAACAGAGGTATCGTGTAACACCCTATACCTGATCTTGTTGCCCGATCCGAGCTATAGGATATTACAACTATTAAACTTTAACACCATTCACAATTTTAATAAAAAATAATTAAATAATTCATTTATAATTATTTCCATGCTATTTAATTAAAATAGGACCTAATTCAAGCTTAGGAAAAATTAAAAAAAAGGGGAACAATTCATGATTTAAATGAAACTTTTAGAAAGTTTTGAGTAAAAAGTGAAAAAAGAGGTCACACAGCTGTGTGGCTAGGCCATGTGACACAGCTCAGCCTGTGTGGTCAAGAACATGGCCATGTGGCCAAACCGTGTAACTCCCTGTACCCGTATAACTTAGGGACGCATGACCATGCCACCAGGCTGTGTAACTCTCTCAAGCCGTGTAGACAAGCGTTCACCAAAAATCGAAGAAGCCACATGGTGGTGTCATGCAACCGTGTGGGACACATGGCAGTGTGGTAGACCGTGTGTGCCCAAAATATCTTCAAACATAAGCTAATTTACCTACAAATTCTTAGACACCAAGCCATGCATTTACCATTACATTAGCCCATTAAAAATGTATCAAAACATAACAAAATATACTAATTCACATTCAACCTATGTGCTTAACCAATATGCCCTTATTGGCACCACATTTCAATATAAACAAGGACCAACAAATTATTCTTATTCAATCACCAAATCAATTCCAAATAACATATGCCATAAACAACCATTTATACCAAACTTTCTAATGCTAATATATCCTAACCGAAGTTCCAAAAGATTACCAAAATAAAATAATCATTTCAACAACAAATCTCCAAGGAATACATCAAATGACAAATTACCCCTTTAATATACCAAATACCAAAATCAAGTTTACCATTCAAATGGCAGAAATCACCATCTCACAAAATAGGATCAATATGATATACCTAATTAGTTCTACCACATTCATCACAAGTTGATCTTGGAAAAATTAACATTATATGCCAACTTTAGCCACATTACAAAACCAACTAGAACTTTAAATTCATCAACTTCAAAACCCTGTATACATGCCACAAAACTAAAAATAACAAATCAAAAACTACCCAAATAGGAGTTTGATAGTGTGAGCCTTGAAGTTGATCTATCCAACCAATTTTGCAAAATGTTAACGATAGAAAACAAAAACAAACCGAGTAAGCTTAAATAGCTTAGTAAGTTCATAGTTAAAATTCAAATCAACTTACTTTAATTAAACATTTGAAAACTAAAACACTTAGACTAATCAAACCTAATAATCATTTACAAAAATACATAGAATTAATGTTGAAAATAGTTCATCAGATACTTTACTCCTCAATGGTTCTATAACGCCCCAATTTTCGGGAATTTTGTAAAAGTTGTAAAATTTAAAATTCTGTGTTCTGTTTGTTATGTGTAGGATTAATCATGTTGGCGGGCCTCTAGAAGGCCCAAGCTTAGGATAACCCGATAGTTTTAATTAATTTTAATTCCATAAGAGAAAGGGGTTCTGGTAAATTGGGCTTTGAGGAATTAATTGTGTAAAATAGATCACAAGGAAGCAAGTGGTGAAGTGGCATGTGACGCCACAGGGAAGGCTATAATGGCGTGTGGATGCTAGGGAGAACCAAGGTTCAAGTCACAATGACAGCAAATCAAGGGATTAATTTTTATGAACAGAAAAGGTAAGTAGTGGAACTGAAGTAAAAGTCTGTCAGGAGGAGTTTGAGTTGCTCAGGAGATTAAGTAAGGAGGGGATAAGGGAGAGGATTTAGGAGCTGATCAAGGAGGATGGTGTTGGCCGAATAGTGGACTCTTGAGGAGCAAGAGTTGGCCGGCCAAGGGTTTCTTTAGGGGGTAAATTTCGGCTAGGTCAAAAGCTAGGTATAAATTCGGCATTTGGGAGTGTTGTGCTGTTTTTTTTTTCTTTTCTGACCATTCTTCCTTCTCTTCCTTTCTTTTCTTTTCTTTTTTCTCTCCATCTATCTTCCTTCTTCTTTCCCTATAGCCAAATCCTTCCATTATTCTATTCATCTCCACGTTTTTATCATTGTTCTTAAGCCTTATATACAAAAGCCGAAATCCCGAAAGCTTGATTCTTTTGTGCCGATTTCTTTTAACCAAAACCACATCTCTTCTCTTCATCATTTGTGGCCGATTCACCAGCCCTCTAAAACCTCAAGTTTTGACGACAAGACCATAGCAAAACCCTCTCGTTTTACCTTTCTAAACACAAGTTGCAAAAAGCCGAAAAACCCCACATTAAAAGGGACTTGGCCGAATACTGAAGTCACTGAAAGCCCGAATTTTGTTATCATCTGAGGGCTTAGATCTACATCAGGATTGAGTGGGAAACTCTTTGGAATCATTCACTAAGGAATCGGTGGTAAGTCTTCTCCAAAACTTAGTCTTCTTACATATTTTAGGAAAAGCCGAAATCCCTAAAAGTTAGGGAGGTTGTCGATTTGGACTTGTAATCCTGAGGGGTCGTAATAACTATTTTGTTTTGGTAATAGCATGATTTAGAGGCGGTTGATCAAGGGCTTGGACAGGTGGAACGATCGGATCTTTGGAGTTAACCATATTTCGGCAATAAGGTAAGAGCAATAAGGGTTTAGGGCATGTTTGGCCGAATGTGGTAAGGGACTATATACTCAATTTTATTTCGATATTTGGAGTAATATTAAGTGATTCAATTGTAGGCAGTTCATGTGTAGATCTCGTCGAGGAAATCCCAAAAACAGGTGTGTAACTGACACCCTCTCATAGGCTAGATCGGCAAAAGTTGAAAAGCCGAAATGCCGAAAAGCCGGTATTTTGGGCACTTACGAGTGTGCGAATGCTCGTAAGACGTATGGGTAATTATTACTGGTAATCGAAAGTGATAAAACTGCAGTATGCACGATTTCGTGCGTTTTGATATATTTTGGGCTTAATAGGCCAAAACTGGGTTAAGGGGCCAACGGGCCCAATTTGGTAAGAACGCTCGGTAAGTGTTTCTGGCTAAACGTAATGGCTACGATATGCATGAAAACCTTAGAAATAGTTAGATTTACTAGAATACCCCTATGTATGCAAAATTACCGTTATACCCCTATGTATGCAAAATGACCTTTATACCCCTAGGGTTAATTTTGTCTGAAAAGCATGATGAACTAAATTTGTATGATGCATGCCATGAATGCATATATGTTGCATGGGGACATGGGTTATATTATGGAGGAAGCGTCCTGGTGGCTATGCCACAAATTATCTGTTCTGGTGGCCCTGCCACGTATATCTGTTCTGGTGGCACTGCCACAAAATATCTGTATCTGGTGACTCTGTCACATTTTCTGTATCTGGCAGCCATGCTGCATATTTTTGTGGCGTGTAGCTGTTGGGTGGGTCGAGTAGTCTCCCCACATGGCGAAAGGATGGTATGGGGGTGTATATGGTTGGATATGGTTGGGTTTCTGCATAAGCATGATATATCTGTTCTGATCTGTTCTGGGCCTATGGGCATTATTCTGAAATCTGTTCTGGGCTGAGGCCAACTTGTTTTAATTCTGTGGTTTGAGCTGATATGGGCTATGGTTGGGTTAATTTTACACACTGAGTTTCCCCAAACTCATCCCCTATTTTCATCCATGCAGGTAATCCCCAACCATAGTGGGCTTGGAGCTGCAAGGGATTCGGAGTGGCCACTCGTTCTGCAATATGGATTTCTTCTGGTGATTTGGACTTCAATTTTCTTTACTTTGATGATTTGGGTTTTGTTATGTAATAAGGCCGCTTATGATTATTTTTATTTGGGTTTTGATCTATAATTTATCATGATGATCTTAAATTATTTTAACTATCAAAATGGGCTAGATCTAGGGTTCGTTTTCAAAAACATTAAGTGATTTCAAAATAACACGATTACAAGTAAGACTTCCGCTAAGCAAACGTTTTCAAACTTAATCACTTTATTAAGATGGACTTAACCAAATGGTTTTCTCACAATTATACGAGATGTTAGAGTGTGGCAATGGCGGTGTGCATGTCTAGGATTGGATCTGAAGGGAGCTTGGTACTTAAGCAGTCCGACAGACTCACCTCCTCTTTTTCTGGTTTCCTACCTAGTGCATAGCTCCCATTCACTTTAACCTATATTAAAAGTATCTTTTACATCACCAATAAGGTTTTCCAAACTAAGTAATACGGAATGTTTTGTACGCATCAATGTGGCGCACTGGATCCGGTCATAACGTCTAGGCCGGGTTTGGGGTGTTACAGGTTCAATCAAAATCATTCATATATGTATATCTCTACATTTCATTACATCAATACCACAATGAAACATTCTTGCATGATCATTCTTTGATATAAACCTACTATTGAATAAACATCAGAAATGTCCAATCATTTTAACATCAATCACAAATTTTTTAACTATAATAACATGAGTCGGGTACTCAGGTAACAGTATCACACTAAAGAGCATTGAAATGCTAACAGAGGCACCAACGTGCAAACTCCTACAAGCATGCATTCAAACCCTATTGACATGTCAATCGTATCCTAACCATTTACTATGTTCAAACAGGCATTTAAACAGAGTTTATCAACATTTAATAATTTAGAAGATCTTCTAGAAATAAAATCATACACAAATTTCCAAACAACTAAGTTCATTTCAAAATCATAAAATCATATTTCCCAAATGTTGAACAACTACTAATTATTTACTTTCTCACCTATACTTAATTGCAACAATTTAAAATTCCAATTTATTATCAAAACTAACCTAAAAAACAATTGAATCAAATTACAGTAGCACAAATTAACATACATATATATACTATGAACTTACCTAGTATATTCATCTATCGAGTAGATTTGTAGGGTCTAATCTACGATTTTCCCTTTTCCTCGGTTATTCTCCGTATGGTTCAATTCTTGATCTATATAATGATTAAATCCACTTTACCAAATTCAAATGCAATTCAAATTCATTTCTATGCACATGACCTGTAAATTTCATTTTATAAATTTTCACTGAACTTTCACTCTTTGTTCAATTTAGTCATTGAAATCAAAACTATTAAAAACTTCACAATTAACCCCAATATATCCAAACCAAATTAAATATCAACCTAAATCAGCTTTCAAACACTTAAAGTTTTTCTAAATTTACAAGCTAAGCTTTACTTATTTTCATATTAGTCCCTAAACTAAAAATTAATAAAAATTCCTTTACAAAATAGTCCTCACAACAACCGATTCACAAATTCATCATTTACTCACAAGAACACCTAGAATTCATTAACGGAAAGTTTCAAAAACCTTTAATAGTTTTACAAAATATTCTTTAGGTTCGCTGCATTAAGCTACAATGATCTCAAAAACATAAAATTTACTAAAAACAGAATTGAAAATGCTTACCATGCATGAGTTTTTGTAATATCCTGATTTTGGGCCTAGTCGGAATAGTGGTTTCGTGACCATAAAATCTGAGATAGAAATAATTATTTTATGATTATTTTGAGGTCTATGATATGATTGCATGATTGTGTGAAAATTTCGTGAAGAAATTTTATGCATAAAGAGCTTAAATTGAAATTAGAGACTAAATCGAATAATTTGCAAAACTTGCATTCTAGAAGTTTCTAGTATGAAATTGTTTTGAAATATTAACTAGGAGGTCTTAAATAGAATTTTACCAATTTCTAAGTCTATGGACAAAAATTGGACATGGATGGAATTTTTGGAAAGTTTAGTAGTAAGGGCATTTTGGTCATTTAGGGGTAAAATGAATTAAAATACAAAATTAAAAGCCAATTTTGCTCATCTTCAACCCCATGGCTGAATGTAGCAAGGAGAAACCATGGCTAGGGTTTTTCAAGCTTCCAAGCTCGATTGTAAGTCTGTTCTAGCCTCGTTTTTAACAATTTTTACGTTTTTGGAGTCCCGGTAGCTCGATTAAGCTTATGCTAGCAATAATTCAACCTAGGGTTCATATTTGGAAAAATACCCATAGGTGAAATTTGTGTATTTTGGTGTTTTATGATAGAATATGAGGTGTTAAATTATGTTAGACAACTTGTACTACTCGGTTTTAAGCGAAAACGAGCAAAAGGGCTTAATCGGTAAAAATACCTAATAGTCATAAGTACATGTTAGAGTGAGAATTTGATGTTTCCATAGAAGGGAAAAATGATCAGCATGTCATAAAACATAAGAAAATAGGCTGAAGTTTAATTTACGAGCTTTGGGGAAAAAGTGTAAATATGTGAAAGTTTAGGGGCAAAATTGTAATTTTGCCAAAATATGAGTTTGGGTCAATTTGAATAATGTGAGTCCGAATTAGACTATATTTTAAATGATAGAGCAAGGAAAACTAAAATTCGGGCTAAAATGGGGAAAATGCCAAGTTGTGGACGAAATGGTAAAAGTAATCATTTTCGTATACGAGGTAAGTTCATGTGTAAATAATGTAGTATAATTGTTATTTTTAAGTTATTGATGTTAATTATATGATATGCTGATTTTTATCATGAAATATATGCTTTGTGGTTATTTTCGAATAAAATGCAAATTATGTGAATTATTTGTTAAATATAAAGTGCTATCGAGTATTGGTTTCGGTATTTTACGGAAGATGGCATGGAGATGTGTTCGAGGAAAATCCCGTTTGAACCTTAGGAATAGATTAGGATACAAGTGACATGTCATTAGGATGAACTCGTTGAGTTGAGTCCGAGTTCACTTATGGATGCGAATGTCCGAACTCGTTGAGTTGAGTCCGAGTTCGAGAGATGTAACTAGGCATCCGATCTCGTTGAGTTGAGTCCGAGTTCACTTATGGATGCGAACGCCCGAGCTCGTTGAGTTGGGTCCGAGTTCACTTATAGGCGGGTTACATGGTAGCTTGGCTACATATGTGGCACTTATGTGCAAACTTTCCATGTATCCGAATTATATTCCGATGTGTTCAACGGGTAAAATTCTACTCAAATGGAGGAATACTCGAGATGAAAGGGACGTATTGGTAAGTTTTGTGAAATGAATACTTTGAACAGGTATGTACTTAACCCTCGGGTTGAAAACTCGATATAACAACAATATGGTAAGATGATAAATGAAAATGTGATATGAATGTCTCGGTGATGATTATGCAAATGATGTTTTATGTTTGCTTATATAGTTGTGTTACTTGCTATTTGCATGTGAGCTTACTAAGCATTTATGCTTACTTCCTCCTTTTCATTCCTTGTAGTGTTGACAAGCCAGCTCTGAAATCGGGAACGGTCGGAGGCATGCTCACACTATCCGTATACCATCTTGGCATAATGGCTTGCATATTTTGAGTATGCCATGTATAGCATTATAATCATTTTGTATATATGGTCTTATGATATGGTTATTGAGTGGTATGGAAATGCTTGGTAATGATTAGCTATTGAAATGGCTAATCATGATCATATTTGGTGTTATGTATGCTAAATTTCTAGCTAATTCATGGAAACCATGAAATAGGTAAAATTTACCCTAAAATAGATTCAGACAGCAGCAGTGATGTGAGTTTGAAAAATCATTAAAAATAGTAAAGATTCAATTAGATGGTGAATAAAATATGGAATTTAAGAATTATGAGTCTATTTTCATATGGATGGAACAAAACAGGTATATGAGTTATATTTTATGAGATGTTTAAAATTTTGTGAAACAGGGCCAGAGCGATTTCTGGATCCCCTATTCTGACTTTGGAAATTCACCATAAATTGTTAAAAGATAATTAGAAGTCATGATTTATATGTAAAGATTCCTTATTGAGTCTAGCTTTATTAGAAACAAACGGCATAGTCATTGAAACTCTGTACAGGGAGATATCGAATTCGTAATACACAGAGGTCAGAGCAGTCAAACCCTGAAACAGGGGAGAATTTAACTAATAAACTGTACTAATTTGCTTGACCAAAAATTCTAGAAAAAAGTTAGTAAATTGATATATGAGTCTGGTTTCAGGGAAAATTTACGAAATTGGATTTAGAGTTTTGTAACTCGAGATATGAATTTTTAAGCAACTATGATGCAAATTGCTAGCTTGACTGAAAATTTTAAAAATAAATTGTTTGAGCTGTTTAAGTAATGAATTAAGTCTGTTAACACCTCGTGTTCGACTCCGGCGACGGTCTCGGGTACGGGGCGTTACAGTTTTGGACTTTGTCAAACCTTATGTATTTAAGAATGGAGTTTTTGGATTTTATTTTGTTCAATTTTGGTGGTGGGAAGAAGATGACATTTTATATATTTTATTTCTTTAACAATTTATTAATTTACTAATTTTGCCTTAATTAACAATTAATTAAAACTACCATGCATGGGTAAAACATACACTAAATTTAGAAATGGCTCAATTTCCATTTAAATCCACCCCATTTTACTTTTTATAATCAATTAGCACTTAAACAATAATAGCGATTAAGTTTTACAGTTTTTACAATTCAGTCTGTTTTATTTAATTAACTAATCAAACATTAAAATTATTGTACCAAATTTCAATATCTCTATAAATATTTAATAAAAATATTTACAAGCTTGGTTTACAATAATGAGGTCCTGGAACCTCATTTTTCAAAACCACTTGACTTTAAGGATAAGTAATATTACGGGCTCTCTATTCAGATTTGTGGTCTCGAAACCACTATTTTTTACACCACTAAAAATGAGTTGTTACATCTCGTCCCAATGAAGAGTCACACGACATCTCGACAACACAAAAATTTTTTTATTCCTGCAAGATTGAAGCTATTTTGGATCTATTTCGGGCTCCATTTAACCCTTAGGTTCACCATTTTAGTTAACTAATTATATGTTGGCTCGTTACAGGAAAAGGCGAGAAATCCCACCAATATATAAATATCGTGAAGGACACCTAGTGGTTTATGCTTTAAGTGTTGTCGAGAGCATTGATTCAATCGGCCCTTCGTGTTATTATGAGGCAGTTCAAGCGTCCAGCTCTAGTAAATGGCTCATTGTAATGGAAGAAGAGATGAAACCACTTCAAAGGAACGAGATTCGGAGGCTAGTTAAACCACCTGTTGGTAAAAGAATCATTGGTTACAAATGGTTGTTTAAAAGGAAGGAAGCTTCAAGTCCTAACGACACTAGGTACAAGGCAAGACTGGTTGCACAAGGCTACATTCAAGTGAAGGGACTTGATTTTTATGATCTCTCATAGTGAAAGATACATCCATTCGGGTGCTTTTGGCCATTGTTGTATCAAATAATCTTAAGTTAAAGCAATTATATGTAAATACTACTTTCTTTCACACTGACCTTGAGGAAGACATCTACATGAAACAATCAAAAGGCTTTAAAGTTGAAGATAAAGAAGATCATATTTCTCTCTTACAAAAGTCTTTGCACGATTTGAAGCAGTCTCCTTGGTAGTGGTATAAAAACTTTGACTCCTTCATATTGAGTATTGCATTTTCTCTAAGTAAGTATGACAATTGTGTTTATCTACAATGTCTTGATAAAGCTTCTTTTATATATTTGTTGCTTTATGCTGATGATATGTTAATTGCGACTAAGAATCCATATGAAATTGATCATCTTAAAACCATGCTTAACTCTAAGTTTGAGATGAAGGTACATCAAGAAGATTTTGGCCAATTTTAGGGATGGAAATTTTAAGAGATAGGTATTCTGAGAAATTGTTTTTATCGTAACAAAGGTACATCAAGAAGATCCTTGAGAGATTTAATATGCAAGATGAAAAACCAGTAAGTACTCCTTTAACGGCACACTTTATACTCTCAATTTCAGATTCCCTATAGAATGAAAAAGATGAAAGGTACATGTCAAAAGTACCTTAGTCAAGCGAAGTTGGAAGTTTGACGTATGCAATGGTATGCACTCTTCTTGATATTTCACATGTTATTAGTGTTATTAGCCGATACATCACCAATCTTGGTAACTTACACTGGTATGTAGTTAAATGGAGTTTTAGATATTTATGGGGTACTTTTAACATGTCCTTACAGTTCGAAAAGAACTCAAAAGGTTATAGTCGGATATGTTGATTCTGATTATGCAAGAGACTTAAATCAAAAAAGGTCTCTTATAGGTTATCTATTTACCTTTGGGAATTGTGCCATTAGTAGGAGTGACACTTCAAGCTACAGTGGCTTTGTGGATTTCTGAACTAGAATACATGTCAATTATAGAAGCAGAAAAATAAGCAATTTGGTTAAGGGGTTTGTTTAATGAACTAGTAAGTGAAGAAGGGGTAACTTTAGTATATTGTGATAATCAAAGTGCCAAACATCTCACCAAATATCAAATACATCATGAGAGAACAAAGAACATAGGCATTTGTTATCGTTTTGTTCAAGAGGTGATCATTCAAAGGGATGTTTAGATTCTTAAAATTGGCACAGAACACAATCCGACTAGCAGGCTGTCAAAGAGCCTTCTAGTTTCAAAGTTTGAAAATTTCTTGGACTTGCTAAGTATTCAACGAAAAATCAGTTAAGCCTATAACAAGGCTTGGCAAGGGAGTTGGTCCAGATACAAGTCAAGGTGGAGATTTGAGGGAGAATGCCTCTTATGTTGACCATAGTTTATTTTGGATTTTCTTTTCCAGTTAAACTTTGTTTTTAGTTTTCCATTTAAACTTTGATTAACCTTGAGTTGCTGTAGTCATATATGCTATGAATTTCAACCTATAAATAGGCTTTAGTTACTCTAAGTTTTACACAACAAAAATTATTTAGATTGAGTGAATTTTGTTCTTTGTTTCAAAGGGTTTTGTTATGGGGCTTCAAGGTTTTCTTTTAAGTCTCTCCATCTTTTGTATTCTCATTTATTATAGTGACATCTCCTTTTGCTCATGATTTTTTATCCTTTCTTGAGGAGTTTTTCCACGTAAAATTTGTGTGTTTGATCTTTTCGATTCTTATTTTATTCACTTTGGTCATTGTTTAATTGAATTTATGCACTACAAACCTTGGACCACATCCAGAGTTGAAAGATTGCCCAAAATCTAGTTAGGTATGTAATGAAATAGGCATCAAAGAGACAAACCAACCTAAAAAGGCGATTATTCCAAAAATAAAGGGAACAACAAAATAAATCCACATTTGGCAAAAACAATAGCTCGAAGACTATAGAATTGGTTAACAACTCTTTAATTGTTAAATAATAATATTTTTTGAGTTTTCTTCAAAAAGTGGCTTTACTAATAACATAAAACATTCACCTTATATAATAAAAATTTGGCATTCTTAAATGAATTAAACAAGTAAAATACATATAGAATAAATTATAATATTTATTTAAATGAATAAATTACATAAAACGTAATTGAAAATATAATAAAATGAGGGAAATCTTCGAAATCGTGGGCTAAATGTCTACTAGAAGTTGGCAAGTGCTTGTTACAAGTAAGCTTTCAAGATGATGAGGGCTCTTAATTGTCATCTTCGTCTTCTTCAACGTTATCTCCATCGCCATCTCTATGGCTCCTCAAACCCAACCGAGATGGTTTGATCCAAATTTCAAACATCACATTAGCCACTGAAGTGACTCTCCATTTAAACCACAACAAAGCACACCAGCCGAACAATCACACCACACAATCATTCAGAGAATATTTAAAAAGTTTATAATCATGCTTTCGTTCACTACTCTGATCATTCAATTTACAACAAGAATAAACTTAATATCTAGCAAATAGAATATCCTAAAAGCTACAGTTACACATGCGTGCATACAAAAAGGTATTTTAAAAGGCTATGTTTGAAAGGTTATTGAAAACGGTTTTAGTTAAAAACATGTGATTAGATTTAAATTGTAATATAGTAAAATATTAGAAAATTTTCATTTCACTAGGTTTGAAAATAATATTATACGATTTTGCGTATAAGTATTGTTTCGGAAGATCAATTGAAACATTAAACACAATTTCTTAAAGTTTTTCATTTAATTAGTTTATTGGTAATGAACAATTTATGGCAGTCAAATTTTACATCTCATGCATACTTAGGACATGTTTGCTTTCGGAACACATGAAACATTTTGGTCTTACCTTGATGACCAGCGGCTCTACCACTTGTACTTACAAGTTAGTCAAACAGTTATCCAAACCAACTATCAAACAATCACAATCCATCATTCAATCATTTATATAACGCAATGATAAAAGCTTTAAACCAAACAATTAAAGAGTCCAAATGTACAATTACAACCCGACAATTATAAGGAAGTATAATACTAAATGTCATAATTTGGTCCCACCTTGCCTTCCTCATTTGGTTTGGGAACACAACATGTCACGCTCTAAATTTTATTTATCTAATTGCACAAGTATGTATCATAAAGGAATTATTGGTCTAATGGTTAAGTGTGTTAATTAAATCCTAGAGATCTCATGTTCAAACCCTCACACTCTCATTTATTTTTTCCTAGCCGCAATTGTTGACCATTCTAGAAGGTCAACACAACCCATTGCGGTCTAAGCTTTTCCATAAAGAAGGAGATTTCTTTTCCTTTTGTTTTGAGTCACTTACCATCCAAAGCTCCTTTTTCACTCCCTTTTTCATTCATGATCCACTTTTTACTTCGCTTGTCCACAAATTTACCAAATTACTCCTTTGAATCTTTGGCCGGCCATAGCACCCCAAAACCCTACTCTTCATTTTATTTTTCTAATTTTTCTCTCCTCTCCTCTCTTTGCCCGTCCACCACCCTTCTTGTAACACTCCGAACCCGAGGCCGTCGCCGGAGTCGAACACGAGGTGTTAATAGACTTCAACCCACTTAAAAAAAAATTTTCCAGACAAGCTGCCAGTCTGCGTACTAGTCGCTAAAAAAATCATATCTCGAGTTCTGAAACTCGAAATCCAGTTCCATAAATTTTCCCTGAAAATAGACTCATATGCCCGTCTACACATTTTTTTCTAGAATTTTTGGTCGGACCAATTAGTACAGTTTATTAGTCAAAGTCTCCCATGTTACAGGGATCAACTACAGTGACCTTTGTGCATTACGACTTGGATATCTCCCTGAACAGAGTTTCAACACTGATGCCGTTTGTTTCTTTAGAAACTAGACTCAGAGAGGAATCTATACATATATGGTATGACTCCTAATTATCTCTGGTTGATTTATAATGAATTTCCAAAGTCGGAACAGGGAATCCAGAAACCGTTCTGGCCCTGTCTCACGAGAACCTGAATATCTCTTAACATACTGTCCATATGATCTTTTCGTTGCTTCTATATGAAAATAGACTCATCGAGCTTCGAATACATAATTTATTCATCAATTAATTCCACTCCTACTATTTTTTAGTGATTTTTCAATCTCATGTCACTGCTGCTGCCAGCATCTGTTACGAAAGTAACTAGGTCCATTTCATGCCTACTCCTTGATCCAACTCAATCGAACATTCATGCCATTTTCGCATGGCTTAAAGTTTACATACTAAAGTTCAAACACAACATAATAGCCTATACATGCCGAAATATTCTCCTAAGCCGACTAAGAAGAAAGTACCAAAACTTGCTATCCGGTGTGATGACTTCGATGACGGCCCGACCACGCAAAAAGAGATGTGTCCAAGAAACCTAGAATAGGTGACAAGGAAACACCGAGTGAGTTTATAACTCAGTAAGTCATAAGCTATGCACTACCATCCATCAATAACATTATCACAAGAGAAAACAAAATGGAACGAGGCTAATTACTCCATCCATTCCGAACCATACCATAGTTCCTCCGACCTATCGGTTTAATTTCATACCAATTTATGCATTCACAATCCACATACTCATCAATAGGATATTCGAGGCATTTTCATAAATCATTTTATTTTCGTTACAAACATACAACTAAACGGCCTTTCACCCATTCTACGATAAATTTCATGTACGTGACTTCAAGTATATTTGTCACATAGGTTCAAACTTACCAAGCTCAACACCAAGTATAGACATAGCACCTATTAGCCATGAACTCAAGACACTTACCCGATCCGCTGTCCGTGATCGACTCAATAGCGTCGCACACTTAGTGTCCATAATGATTCAAGAATATATATTAAGTCCGCACACTCAGTGCTATATAATCAACTCGCACACTTAGTGCTACATAATCAAACTCGCACACTTAGTGCTACATAGTCAACTCGCACACTTAGTGCTACATAGTCAAACTCGCACACTTAGTGCTACATAGTCAAACTCGCACACTTAGTGCTACATAGTCAAACTCGCACACTTAGTGCTACATAGTCAATTCGCACACTTAGTGCTGCACAATTTAAACCCGCACACGTAGCGCCAATCTCGTGGTCATAAATGTTTATACTCGCACATTTAGTGCCGAGATCAACAACTCAATACATCTCACCTCTTTTCTTTTCATTCAACACTTTCATCATCACATACGTACATGCATATATATATTTATTCATTCCATTCAGCATCATTACATAAACGTTATGACCATTTGAATTAATACCAACTATATGCTTAATGACTTACCTCGTGTTGGGTAAGACGGTTCCAACTCGGCTACTCGATGACCTTTTCTTTGCCTTTGCTCGATTCACCTCCTTTAACTCCTTGAGCTTAATCAATAATTTAACTAGTTTAACCACCTTGCTAAATATTTACAATCCAATTTCACATGTATATGTATGTTAGTATATTCGGCTAATAACCTCATCCAACTACCATATCATCAAAAATCTAATCACACATGCACATGCATTAGGTAAGTTACCTTTGCTAATTTTAAACCCAACATCACACAAGCTCTCAAGTGATGGCCGAATGCTTCTTTTGTTACCCAACTAATCATTCGACAATTTCATCCCCTTTACCACCCTTTTATGCCTAATTATCTAAATCAAGATAAGATCATCAACATGCCTAACCATAGCCGAATGTGCAACATTAATCTATCACCTCTATCTCTTAAATACTATCAAGTTCATTTACTTCTAATTTCTTAAGTTCAACATCTTAATGCCCATTATAGCCACTCCCATAATCTAAATTTAAAAATCGGCAACACCCACATTTCAACTATCTTAGCCGAATACTCCTCAACACTTAGACTAAAGTATGCACATTAAACTTAATACAACTTTCATTATTCCTTTCACCCTCAAACATAATTTATAAATCTTGCCCTTCCTTCCATGTTTCGGTCAATTATTCAAATTACCTCATAACATGAACATTCTTTTCAACTAATCTAGCATGACTCATTCGGCCTTAACAAAGAACCACTTTTCATACAAGGACAAAAATAAATCAAATGAACCTCCCATTTAAACCCCATTCTATCTTCTACTTACTCAATAATACATGTTTCTTAGTTCATATTCATCTATAACCATTTCAAATCACATACTACAAAACATCATCAATTTGGCATATAAGAACATAACCAAAGGTTTCTTGCAACACAACTCAAAAATCAACACATGGGTCATGTTATGAGCATCAAAACAACTCAACTTCACAAAAAAATGCCAAAAGAACCACATGATATCATACCTTAATCTATAAACTCACTTGGCCGAATGTCCTAGCTTCCATTTTTCTTTTCTTTTCCTTATGGTTTCGGCAAGATGATAGAAAAGATGATGGAACTTTGTTTTTATCACCACTTACTAATATAAATTTATTATACATAATTCCCACCAAATATAAAAAAATGAAGACAAGGGAACACCATAATGCATGCGTATGTTGGCCGGCCATTCACATTCAAAAATGGTCTATTTGACATGCAAGTCCACTCTTTTTGGTACATGCACTAATAGACCATTTTAAATTGGACTATCATATTTTCACCATGTCTCAAATCGATCCCTATTAACAATTTCTCATGCAATTGGTAAAATTAGGGAATGAAACTTCCACATACTCATGTTCACACATAATAAGCATAGAATATAGCAATTAATTATTTTACGACTCGGTCTTGTGGTCCCGAAACCACTTTCCGACTAGGGTCACATTAGGGCTGTCACACTTCTCCACTGTTTTTTCAGCTTTTTCTTCCTTATTTCACCACCTTTTAAGCCATATTTCTTCATTCCTCTTCCACTCCACCACCACACATGGCAACCATGCCACCAGCTCACCTCCACCGCTGTCGTGCTGCACCACTGTCGCGCCACCACCATCGACCACCGCCGATTTTCACATTCTTTCTTCTTTCTCCTTTTTCCAAAAATCATGTTCGTAAACTCTTAAATCTGATTTTTTAATATTAAAAGATCATCTAAACTCTTTTATTTTGTGTTTATAATGTCAAATCCTCCATTTTAACCAGCTTTTTAGGATTTATTATCGAGCCTTTTTCCTCCGTTTTATCATAGGTATGAAGAATTATGTTTTCAAAATTCGACACATCTATTTACAAGACTTTTTTTTATGAGTTGTATGATTAATTTACGTTTTCAAAATAAATAATGAATATTTTATTTAGAAATTTATCTATTGCGATGTCTTAGATAAATTATGACGATTTCAATAAACAATCACAATACTTCAGTTTTTTTCCAAAGATAAGATATTAACTAAATTTAGTTTTACGTAAAACAAGTATTAAAAATGAATTTACAAGGAAATTTTAAAGATGAAATCTTTTAAACATCTTAATGCGCCATTTTCATGGCCAATGTGATCTTTAAGATTCTACCATAACATCTACACCGGGTCTAAGGGGTTACATTTAATGGTACCAGAGTCTAGTTCAAAAACTCAGACTATGGAAAAAACTTTGAAAATGCATGCATATGCTTTAAAAGGTATTTTTGGGAGACATCCATATTTAGTTAAAATTTCATATTTGATTTTGTTCTACAAAATACGGAGACTCTAAAGCTGGCCTAGATAAGTACTTCTTCTCTACTAAACTTTGATATGAGATTGTATTATACTTTAGATTCTAAAAACTATATTGTAAAAACTATAGACTCTAAAAGACATACTTTGGGATTATAGATTTTGAAAACAATAGATACTAATACTATAAAGACGAAACTTTAAGAATTGAAACATTCTAAACTGATAAATCAAAGTAGTTTCTAATTGTCATATAAAACTTTATAAAGCTTTAAACTTCGATTAATAAAGATGAGTTCACAAGGCGTGCATATTATAAGAATAAGAGCTCACAAAGAATAGGGTCTACGAACTCAGGTAGATTTGTTTGCATCACGAGTGTGCTCACTTGAACCCGTGACTGAACCCAAACCTATGGCTGATCGGGTCGAGAATACTCGTACTATAGAGGAGGATCATCAGGAGCCTATTGACGACGCTGTGTCACAGGCCATGCTTAGGGTGCTACAACATGTTGTTGGGGCCTAAGGTGGAAATTGCGGGACCATTGCTAAGAGGCTCCTTACTAATAGAGTTAACTTATTCAAGGGTGGTGATGGGACAACCCCCACCATGGTCAAATACTGGCTTGAGCCTACAAAGAGAATTTTAGACGAAATGGAGTGTACCCTAGAGCATAAACTGAGTGGAACAATAGTCTCATTGCTAATGGTTGAGGCTTACCACTGGTGGTAAGCCGTTGGGAGAGGTACTTAGGTTGATAAACTGACTAGGGAATTTTTTGAAGGCTTTCCAGAACAGGTATGTAGGGAAGTGTTATGTTGAGGCCGATTGAATAAAGTTCATTTAGTTCAAATAGAGGGATGGATCTATGGCTAAGTTTCTACAATTAAGTCACTATGATCAAGGTATGGTCGCGACTAAGTAAGACAAGTGTGTCAAATTTTGAGAACGGGCTAAAGTACGAGTTGATGATGCAAGCAGCCTCTCTACAAGAAAGAGTTTTCGAAACTTTACTGGAGAAAACTAAGATTGTTGAGGAAGTGAAGCATTTGGAACACGAATTGATGGATAGATCTAGAATCCCTGCCAAAAAGATGCCAGTCCCACTGTTCAAGCTCCACAACCGGATAAGTAAGCTCGAGACAACCAACCTCGGCAAAATGTTCCTGTTGCTGATGGTGGGAGAGCCCCATATTTTGCAACTTGTGGTAAGAGGCATCCAAAAGAATGCTGGAAGAGTTTGGGTGCATGCCTAAGATGTGGATCTTGGAGCACAAGATTAAGGATTTTCCACTTCGTAATTGTAACACCAGAACCTGGCCCAAACGTTATGGCCGAATCTGACATGTCACATCGAAGTGTCATTACGGAAACTTTAGAGAGTTAAGTTCTTTGTTGTTACCAAATCATCTTGTCAAAATGTTTTACCAATTTTATTTCCGTTAATATGCTAAACTGTTTAAGTCTTGCGGAAGCTTTTAAAACCTTCGAGTTGAAACAAGTGTTTTTGAAAAATAGTTATTATTTTGAAAACACGTCTTCTTTAAACTAGTAGTTTTTAAGTGAATATATAAAAGCCCAATTAATAATTATAACCCATAAATGGCCTCATTACAAAACAAAAACCCCAAAACGAAACTTTAAGTATAAATAAAACCAAATGTAAATTAATTACAGTCATGTGGCCACCTCCAAGTCCCTCGCAGCACCAGATTCCCTAAAGCTGGGGATTACCTGCACAGTCGAAGAGAGAGAGTGAGTTTATGAAAACTCAATGTGGAATCCCCTATCAGTCATTCAATATATAGCATACAGTAACAGTCTGGGCCTGAACCCTATTTAGAAATAGTACAGAGTGGGCTGTAGCCCAATACAGTAACAAAACAGAACAGTAATGCAACCCATCCCAATCCAGCCAACACACCACTCCGTACCACCACCATACCATGTGGGGACAAAGTTAACCCACCCAACCAACACACCAATAACGCAGCAAAGCTGCCGGTAATATTATCGCAGCAAAGCTGCCAGTATCAGTATATGTGGCAGAGCCACCAGTAATAGTACACTTTCTCCTTAATAGAATCCCAACCCCATGCAGAATGTCCTGTCATAAATCATATGTGTATGCAGAATGTCATACTCAGAAAGAATAGTTATATCATAGCACAAATCAGTCATTTACCCTCGACGGGTAAAATGGGTATTTTGGTCATTTTACCTATCTTGGGGTCTAGGTACTCTTCTCGACCTATCAGAAGGTCTACAGTTGCCTTAAACGACTCGTCTAACCGTAACGGTCCCAACAGTGTAATGGGCCCAAGGCTCATTATGCTGCCCAAGTAGACCCACACGCTCGTGTGGCCCATCAAGCCCAAAAATTACCATGGGACCCTGTCCAGTAATTACCACGTATCATGGATTTTATTCGTATGGTGCCCACGAGCCCATTGGCCTACACGGCCTATTTCAGCCCAACATAGCCCAAAACAGCCTAAGCCCATGAGGACGCTCATGGTGGCCTCTACAGTCTTTCGCCCATGATTCTGGGCTCAATTTACCACAGAGTGATCGCACGCTTGTGTGGCCTCAAATGCCTTACCTTCGGCTTTTCAAATTTTCAGCTTTTTCTATTTTATAGTTAAAAGGGGGTCTGATTACACACCTTTTTGAGAGAAGAACACCAATCTCTACGCGCCCCCAACCTAGATCCAAGTAAGATCCAACATTAGTCCTTAAATCGCTAGGGTTCACACCCTCCTATCAACACTTAAAACTCCAATCATACTATTCACTTTCCTTGATTAAGCAAGCAGGGTTCACTCCTTCCTTAGGCTAGTGATCAACCACTCTCTGCGAAGGATCTGCACTACCAAAGCAGTCCATTAATGATGATTTCCTATCCACACAAGACTTGTATCAAAATAGTCTTATGGAAAACACTAATCAAATACAAGAAATAGAACATTCAGCCAACACTTCCTTACCCCCAATCTTACTCCAAGTTCACCACAAGGTATGCGAGGGCTAAGTTACCCTTAGTCGAGTGAAAAGAAGAAGGTTTAGAATGTTACATGTAATATCTCGAATTAGGGCCTAACTGGAATAGTGGTTTCGTGACCACAAATTCGAGATAGAAATAATTATTTTATAATTATTTTGAGGTTTATGATATGATTGCATGATTGTGTGAAAATTTCGTGACAAAGTTCTATGCATAAAGTGCTTAAGTTGAAATTAGGGACTAAATCGAATAATTTGCAAAACTTGCATTCTAGAAGTTTTTAGTATGAAATTGCTTTGGAATATTAATGAGGAGGTCTTAAATAGCAATTTGAACAATTTCTAAGTTTATGGACAAAAATTGGACATGGATGGAATTTTTGAAAGTTAGTAAGGAAGGGCATTTTAGTCATTTGGATATTAAATGAAATAAAATGGGAAAAATAACACAAAAATGATCATCTTTTCCATAAGTTGCTGCCAAATTTTGCTCTCCACCATAGCTAGGTTTTCAACACTTTTAAGCCTTGATTATCAAAAGAAACGAGATTCTAGTCGCAATCGAGGGAAAAACAAAGTTTACGAGGAACAGGCTCGAGTGCTAATATTTTGTATCGAGGTAAGTTCATGTGTAAATAAGGTAACATAATTTTTATTTTAAGTGATTTAATGTTATTTATATGACATGATACTTATTATCATGAAATATGATGTTTTGTGAATTATTATTTGGTGATATGCAAATTATGTGAACAACTTGATAAGTATGAGATGTTAGCAAGTATCGGTTTCTACATTTCGAAGAAGGCGATCAAAATGTGTAATTGAAAAGAATCCCGTTTGAACCTTGGGAATAGATTAGGGTACAATTGACATGCCACTAGGATGGTTGAGTTTCTAACTCGTTGAGTTGAGTCTGAGTTCGTGAGATGTAACTAGGCGTCTGAAATCGTTGAGTTGAGTCCGGGTTCAGTTATGGATGCGAACGCCCGAGCTCATTGACTTGAGTCCGAGTTCGTTTATAGGCAGGTTACATGGTAGCTTAGCTACATAGATTTCAAAAGCTATTGAGCTTGTTTAGCTATGAGTATAGCACTTATGTGCACATTATCCGTGTATCCGAAATCATATTCTGATGTGTTCAACGGGAGATCTCTAATAGAATAAGGAGAATGCCTAATACGAAGGTGACATGTTGGTAAGTGTGGTGAATAAGAAAATTTGACAGGTATGTGTTTAAACCCTCGGGTTGAGAACTTAGTATGAGGAAATTGTAGTAAGATATTAAATGCAAATGTAACATGAATGTCTTGGTGTTGTTTATGCAAATAATGTTTATGTTGAATGGCATGATTATGTTACTTGTTATTTGCATGTGAACTTACTAAGCATTTGTGCTTACTCCTTCCTTTTCTTTCATTGTAGTTTTGACAAGCCGGCTTGAGAATCGGGATAGGTCGAAGGCTCGCTCGCACTATTCGAAGACCTAAATTGGTAAAATGGCTTGTATATTTTGAGTGTGGCATGTATAGCAATATACTCACTTTGTGTAAATGATCATATGATATGGTTATGGTTTTGTAAGAAAAGGGTTTGTAAATGATTAGCTATTAGAATGACTAATCAAGTTTATACATGATAACATGTATGCTTTATGTCTTAACTAAACCATGAAAATTCTTGGAAAGGTAAAATTGGCCACAAAACAGAATCAGACAGCAGCAGTGGCATGAATTTGAAATATCACTAAAAATAGTAAAAATGGAATTAAAGGATGAATAAGTTATGAAATCGAATCTTGATGAGTCTATTTTCATATGGATGGAACAAAACAGGTAAATGAGTTATATTTTATGAGATATTTAAGTTTTGGTGGAACAGAGTTAGAGTGGTCTCTGAATCCCCTGTTATGAATTTAAAAATTCAGTATAAATTTTTAAAAAATAATTATAAGTCATGTTTTATATTTATAGATTCCTTATTGAGTTTAGTTTTATGAGAAACAAATGACATAATCATTAAAACTCTGTATAGGGAGATATCTGATTCGTAATACATAGGGGTCAGAGTAGTCGAACCCTGAAACAAGGGAGACTTTAATCAATAAAATGTACTAATTAGCTCCACCAAAAATTCTAGAAAAAAATTAGTAAATAGATATATGAGTCTAGTTTCAGGGAAAATTTACGGATATTAATTTTGAGTTTCGAAACTCGAGATATGAATTTTTAAGCGACTGTGATATAGTTAGCCAGATTGTCTGGAAATTCTAAAATAAATTTTTTAAGCTGTTTAATTAATGAATTAAGTTTAGTAACACCTCGTACTCGACTCCGGAGATGGTCTCGGGTACGGGGGTGTTACATTTGGTGGTATTAGAGCAGGTTTAGTCAGTTCTCGGACTAACGTGTTGTATGTACGGGTTTTGCCATACATGCCATATATATATTGTGATAGTGTGACGACTTCTGACCTTTTAAATGATTTTTTTATAGTAAATGGATCCCGATCCAGCTGTGTCTGATGATGTAGAGAGTAATGCACCAGCTCCGGCTGAAGGGGCGGTGCCAACTGAAAATCCACCTCCTACTATTGGTCGAGGAGGAGGAGAAGGGGCTTAGGAAGCCTTTCTCCAAATGATGAATGCCTGGTATACTGAGTTCGTTCGTACGAACTCGAATGCACAACCACCCCCACCTCCCCCGATTCCTCAACCTGTACTCTCGACGCCTCAAAGTGTAGATCTAATGAAATTTCATAGAACTCCAGTTGACAGAATCCGTAAGCAAGGGGCCGAAGAATTCATGGCAAATGTTGATGATGATGTCGAGAAAGTAGATTTTTGGCTTGAGAATTCTATTCGGGTATTTGATGAATTGTCTTGTACACCTGAGGAATGCTTGAAATGTGCTATATCATTGTTAAGGGATTCAGCCTATCATTGGTGGAAGACATTGATTTTAGTAGTACCGAAAGAGAAAATAACTTGGGAGTTCTTTCAAGAAGAATTTCGGAAGAAATACATCAGTGAAAGATTTGTTGATCAAAAGCATAAAGAGTTTCTTGAATTGAAGCAGGGGAACATGACAGTTACTGAATAAGAAAGGGAGTTCGTCAGGTTTAGTAAGTATGCTAGAGAATATATTCCTACATAGGCTAAAATGTGTAGATGATTTGAAGACAGACTCAATGAAGACATTAAAGTATTTGTTGGGATTCTCGAATTAAAAGAAATGGTAGTACTTGTTGATCGAGCTTGCAAGGCTGAAGAACTACTCAAAGAGAAGAAAAAAAGTAGAGGCTGAGACTAGAAATTGGAAGAAAAGATCGATGAGCAGTTCATTCTCACAACAATCCAGAAAATCTAGAAATATGAATCATTCTCAGGTTTCGGCCGGACAATCATATGGAAATTCTAAGAAGCAAAATGTGGGTCTTAAATCTCAGACTACTTCTGTGGCTAGTGTGGGGAATTCGAGATTTGCTAAGCCTGAGTGCCAGCAGTGTGGTAGAAATCATTTTGGCCTGTGTAGAGCGAATGAATGTTTTCGGTGTGGTTCTCTAGATCATTTTATTAAAGACTGCCCAGAGAGAGTTGAGAAAGAAAAATTTCGAGTGTAAAAGCTAGTGGTGCAGACTCGAAGGGAAGATATTCGAGAAAAGCTAGAAATGAAGCAAGTAGAAAGAATGTAGTCATAGATTCAGCAGCTAAACCTGAAGCAAGGACTCTAGCTAGAACTTATGCCATAAAAGCGCGTGAAGATGCTTCATCACCCGACGTGATTACTTGTATATTTTCTCTTTATGATGTTAATGTTATTGCTTTGGTTGATCCAGGTTCTACTCATTCATATGTGTTCATGAAATTGGTGTCTAGTATGAATATACCTGTTGAGTACACAAAATTTATGATTAGAGTGTCGAATCCATTAGGCAATTGTGTGATAGTTGATAAAGTATGCAAGAAATGTCCATTAATGATTCGGGGTCATTACTTTCCGACCGACTTAATGTTGTTGCCGTTTGATGAATTTGATGTTATTTTGGATGGATTGGTTAACATTGCATGATGCTATAGTAAATTGCAAAAAAAAAGGTTATAGAATTAAAGTGTGAAAGTGGTAAAATTCTACGGGTTGAATCAGGCAAATCAGAAGCATTATCTAGTGTGATTTTTTCAATGTCGGCTTAGAGATATTTGAGGAAGGGTTAGGAAGCTTATTTGGCATATGTAATTAATACAAAATAAATTGAAAAGAAAGTCGAATTAGTGCCAATTGTGTGTGAATTTGCGGATGTATTTCCAGAAGAGTTGTCGGGTTTGCCTCCAGTCAGGAAAGTAGAATTTGGTATTGAGTTGATACCAGGAACTGCTCCAATCTCGATTGCTTCGTATAGAATGGCACTAGCAGAGTTGAAAGAATTAAAGTCGCAATTTCAAGAGTTGACTGACAAAGGCTTTGTGAGACCGAGTTTTTCACCTTGGGGAGCTCCCGTGTTATTTGTGAAAAAGAAGGATGGTTCTATGAGATTGTGTGTTGACTATCGACAATTAAACAAGGTGACAATCAAGAACAAGTATCTGTTGCTGAGAATTGATAATTTGTTTGATCAGCTGAAAGGAGCGACATGGTTTTCAAAGATTGACTTGAGATCTGGGTATTACCAGCTGTGAGTAAAAGAGTCGGATGTGCCTAAAACTGCTTTTGGAACAAGGTACGGTCATTATGAATTTTTAGTTATGCCATTCGGGTTAACAAATGCTCCTGCTGTGTTTATGGATTTGATGAATCGCATATTTCAGCCATACTTGGACAAATTTGTTGTAGTATTTATAGATGACATCTTAATTTATTCGAAAGATGAGACAGCGCATGCCGAGCAGTTGAAGATAGTTTTGCAAACTTTGAGAAATAAGCAGTTATATGCCAAGTTTAGTAAAAGTGAATTTTGGCTTCGGGAAGTTGGATTTTTAGGTCACATTGTTTCAGGTGATGGTATACGGGTTGATCCTAGTAAAATTTCAGCCATTGTTGATTGGAAATCACCAAAAAATGTAACTGAAGTTAAAAGTTTCTTAGGGCTAGCTGAGTATTGTCGGCGGTTTGTAAATGGATTTTCTATAATTGCTGCTCCTATGACTAGACTACTCCGAAAGGATGTTAAATTTGAGTGGACGGAAGAATGTCAATAGAGTTTTGAAAAATTGAAAACGTTATTAACTGAAGCACCAGTGTTGGTATAACTCGAATCAGGTAAAAAATTTATGGTGTATAGTGATGCTTCTCGAAATGGCTTAGGATGTATACTTATGTAAGAAGGAAAAGTGGTGGCTTATGCTTTGAGGCAGTTAAAATCTCACGAAAGGAATTATCCGACTCATGATTTGGAATTGGCTGCTATAGTGTTTGCTTTGAAGATTTAGCGACATTATCTATATGGTGAAAAGTGCTGAGTATATACCGACCACAAAAGTCTTAAGTACTTGATGTCACAAAAAGACTTGAATTTTAGACAGCGAAGATGGTTGGAGTTATTGAAAGATTACGAGCTTGTTATTGACTATCATTCGAGAAAAGTGAATGTGGTTGCCGATGCTTTGAGCAGAAAGTTGCTATTTCTTTGAGAGCTATGAATACTCAGTTAAAGGTATTGGATGATGGTTCGATTTTAGCAGAGTTAAGAGCAAGACCGATGTTTTTACAAGAGATTTGTGAAGCTCAGAAAAGCGATGAAGATTTGCAAGCCAAAAGAAAACAATGTGAGGTTGATACGAGGTCAGATTTCAAAATCGGTTCTGATGGTTGCTTGATGTTTAAAAACTGGATTTGTGTATCGAAAAATGATGAGTTGATTCAAAAGATTTTGCATGAAGCACATAATGGGTGTTTGGCGGTTCACCTAGGCAGTACGAAAATGTATAATGACTTGAAGAAAATGTATTGGTGGAGTGGAATGAAAAGAGATATCTCTGAGTTTGTATCAAAGTGCTTAATTTGTCAACAAGTGAAAGCTGAACACCAAGTACCTTTGGGACTACTCCAGCCTACCATGGTTCCTGAATGGAAATGGGATTGGATTACTATGGATTTTTTGTCAAGGTTGCCGTTAACTCCAGGGAAGAAAAATGCCATCTAGGTAATAGTTGACAAATTGACTAAATCGGCTCATTTTATTCCGGTATGTACAGATTATTCTCTTAATAAGTTGGCTGAATTGTATATCAGTGAGATTGTTAGACTTCACGGAATACCTTTGTCAATCATTTCAGATAGAGATCTGAGATTTACTTCACAGTTTTGGCAAAAGTTGCAAGAGGTATTAGGTACGAAGTTAAATTTCAGCACTGCCTTTCATCCACAAACTGATGGACAGTCAGAGAGAGTGATTCAGATTCTTAAAGACATGCTCAGATGTTGTGTATTGGAATTTCAAGGTAGTTGGGAAAGATACTTACCGTTGATAGAATTTTCTTATAATAATAGTTATCAGATGAGTTTGAAGATGGCACCTTATGAAGCATTGTATGGTCATAAATTTCAGACGCCATTGTATTGGACTGAACTCAAGGAAAATCAGATTTATGGAGTTGATCTAATAAAAGAAACTGAAGAAAAAGTGAAAGTGATTCGAGATTGTTTGAAAGCTGCTTCAGATAGACAGAAATCTTATGCGGATTTGAAACGAAAGGAAATTGAGTTTCAAGTTGGTGATAAGGTATTTTTAAAAGTATCTCCATGGAAGAAAGTTCTTAGATTTGGACGGAAGGGCAAGTTAAGTCCGCGTTTTATTGGACCGTATGAAATAATTGAAAAAGTTGGACCAGTAGCTTATTGGTTAGCATTGCCATCTGAATTACAAAAGATGCATGATGTGTTCCACGTATCTATGCTACGTCAGTATCGTTCGGAACCTTTACATATAATTTCACCGATAGAAATTGAGCTACGACCGAATATTACCTACGAAGAAGAACTGATTAAGATTTTAGCTCGAGAGGTCAAGCAACTAAGAAATAAAAGTGTTTCTCTTGTGAAAGTATTGTGGCAAAAACACGGGGTAAAAGAGATTAAATGGGAACCTGAGAAAACCATGAGAAATCAATACCCACACCTGTTTATCGGTAAGATTTTCGAGGACAAAAATCCTTAAAGGGGGGAGAGTTGCAATATCCCGAATTAGGGCCTAATCGAAATAGTGGTTTCATGACCACAAATCCGAGATAGAAATAATTATTTTATAATTATTTTGAGGTTTATGATATGATTGCATGATTGTGTGAAAATTTCATGACGAAATTCTATGCATAAAGTGCTTAAGTTGAAATTAGGGACTAAATCAAATAATTTGCAAAACTTGCATTCTAGAAGTTTTTAGTATGAAATTGCTTTGGAATATTAATGAGGAGGTCTTAAATAGCAATTTGACCAATTTCTAAGTTTATGGACAAAAATTGGACATGGATGGAATTTTTGAAAGTTTAGTAAGGAAGGGCATTTTGGTCATTTGGATATTAAATGAAATAAAATGGGAAAAATAACACAAAAATGATCATCTTCTCCATAAGTTGCTGCCAAATTTTGCTCTCCACCATAGCTAGGGTTTCAACACTTTTAAGCCTTGATTATCAAGAGAAACGAGATTCAAGTCGCAATCGAGGGAAAAACAAAGTTTACGAGGAATAGGCTCGATTGCTAATATTTTGTATCTAGGTAAGTTCATGTATAAATAAGGTAACATAATTTTTATTTTAAGTGATTTAATGTTATTTATATGACATGATACTTATTATCATGAAATATGATGTTTTGTGAATTATTATTTGGTGATATGCAAATTATGTGAACAACTTGATAAGTATGAGATGTTAGCAAGTATTGTTTCTACATTTCGAAAAAGGCGATCAAAATGTGTAATTGAAAAGAATCCCGTTTGAACCTTGGGAATAGATTAGGGTACAAGTGACATGCCACTAGGATGGTTGAGTTTCGAACTCGTTGAGTTGAGTCTGAGTTCGTGAGATGTAACTAGGCGTATGAACTCGTTGAGTTGAGTCTGAGTTCACTTATGGATACGAATGCCCGAGCTCGTTGAGTTGAGTCTGAGTTCATTTATGGGCGGGTTACATGGTAGCTTGGCTACATAGATTTCAAAAGCTATTGAGCTTGTTTAGCTATGAGTATAGCACTTATGTGCACATTATCCGTGTATCCGAAATCATACTCCGATGTGTTCAATGGGAGATCTCTAATAGAATAAGGAGAATGCCTAATACGAAGGTGACATGCTGGTAAGTGTGGTGAATAAGAAAATTTGACAGGTATGTGTTTAAACCCTCGGGTTGAGAACTTAGTATGATGAAATTGTAGTAAGATATTAAATGCAAATGTAACATGAATGTCTTGGTGTTGTTTATGCAAATAATGTTTATGTTGAATGGCATGATTATGTTACTTGTTATTTGCATGTGAACTTACTAAGCATTTATGCTTACTCCTTCCTTTTCCTTCATTGTAGTTTTGACAAGCCGGCTTGAGAATCGGGATAGGTCGAAGGCTCGCTCGCACTATTCGAAGACCTAAATTGGTAAAATGGCTTGTATATTTTGAGTGTGGCATGTATAGCAATATACTCACTTTGTGTAAATGATCATATGATATGGTAATGGTTTGGTAAGAAAAGGGTTTGTAAATGATTAGCTCTTGGAATGACTAATCAAGTTTATACATGATAACATGTATGCTTTATGTCTTAACTAAACCATGAAAATTCTTGGAAAGGTAAAATTGGCCACAAAACAGAATCAGACAGTAGCAGTGACATGAATTTGAAATATCACTAAAAATAGTAAAAATGGAATTAAAGGATGAATAAGTTATGAAATTGAATCTTGATGAGTCTATTTTCATATGGATGGAACAAAACAGGTAAATGAGTTATATTTTATGAGATATTTAAGCTTTGGTGGAACAGAGTTAGAGTGGTCTATGAATCCCCTGTTCTGAATTTAAAAATTCAGCATAAATTTTAAAAAAATAATTATAAGTCATGTTTTATATTTATAGATTCCTTATAGAGTTTAGTTTTATGAGAAACAAATGACATAATCATTAAAACTCTGTACTGGGAGATATCTGATTCGTAATACATAGGGGTCAGAGTAGTCAAACCCTGAAACAGGGGAGACTTTAATCAATAAAATGTACTAATTAGCTTCACTAAAAATTCTAGAAAAAAATTAGTAGATAGATATATGAGTCTAGTTTCAGGGAAAATTTACGGATATTAATTTCGAGTTTCGAAACTCGAGATATAAATTTTTAAGCTACTGTGATATAGTTAGCCAGCTTGTCTGGAAATTCTAAAATAAATTGTTTAAGCTGTTTAATTAATGAATTAAGTTTAGTAACACCTCGTACTTGACTCCGGTGACGGTGTCGGGTACGGGGGCGTTACATTACAGCAATCCCTTGAAAACCCCTTTCACTCCACAGGTAGTTCTAAAACACAAGGGCACTATGAGTGAAGCACCAAGAGAAAAGCCGATAATGAAAGAACATAGAAAAACTTACCAGGCACTATTCGGCCAATGTACCCACGTGCTAGAATGGTGAAGAGATGAATGGAGTAGAGGGGGATAAGAGACAAGATGTTCTACCAAAGAAGAATAAAGGTTGAGAGAGAAAGTAATGTTAGGAGAAATCGGTCAAGAAAGAAGACTCACTAGGAAGGAAAACAGTCAGTTTCAAAAAGAACCAAATGATCCAAAAGGGCACCAACAATCGAAAAACAAAACTAAGTTACCCGGAAGACATGCAATATTCGGCCTCTACCAGAAAGTGCAAAGAAACAAAAAAGAACTCTTTGGCAAACCGAAAAGAATAGAAATCCTAAACAAATTTAGCACTTACGAGCCAATGACCGATTTTGGCACTAGAGAGTTCCACTTTCGGCAGACAACTGCCTCACCTCTTAACTCTCCTAAAATATCTCCCATTATCTCTCCCTAAATCCCTCAAACACCTATTCAAACTCTCATGACCAATTTAACCACAGAGTCTCAGTCCAACTCTACTACCTATCCAGCTCAACAGCATAACAATTACTCCATTGCACAACCCAAGACTCGAACTCAAGTCCCCCAGCAGAAGCAACACACCACCTTGCCACTAGACCACACGCACTCTTTGTGTCATAAAACAAGTTAAGGCCTATATGAAAGTGTCCAGATTCATTTAAGAGAAATACTAAAAATTTTGTAAAAGCCAAGACTTGAACCCAGGCTTCTCAAACACTGCCAAACCCACTCAAATCACCAAGCCAGTAAAGCAAACATGTCATTTGTGTCAAACATTACAAAATTAAAACTCTAAATTTTAGGGGCATTACAGTAATAAGTAGATGCAAGCATCAGATCATAATCTTGCTTAGAAAGAAATAGTGGGACAGTAGCCTTCGAGAGGCCAATGTCTGAATAGGGTAAGTAATGGAGGGTAGAGATAGAGAGTCCAAGGTTAAGGTGGTAATCGAGCTGATGCTAGATAGCCACAACTGGTGTACACAGCTACACATAGAGAGAACTGTAATGCTACTGATGTTATAACAGGTACCTTTACTATTAATATAGTACCATATTTTGCTTTAATTGAATTTGGGTCAACTCATTCGTATGTATCGTGTGAAATGGTTGATAAGCTGGGTATTAGGGTAGATGATATTGTTAGTAATGTCACTGTCCTTAGCCTTTTAGGACAATCTATTTCTATTAACAAAGTGTATAAGCGGTGCTCATTAGAGATCCAAGAAGAAGTATTTTCGGCTCATTTAATGGAATTACCCTTCAGTGAATTCGATCTCATTCAAGGGATGGACTGGTTGGTAGAACATCAAGTTATATTGGTTGCGCTACTAAGAGGTTCACTTTGAAAACTTTAGGTAGTAAAGAGATAATGATGGTTGGAGAGCATAGAGATCACTTATCCAACGTGATCTCCGCTCTAGTGGCTGAAAAATTGGTACGCAATGTGAGGCATGCTTAGTGTATATTTTGGATACAAGTGTTAGTGGGTCATCTGTTGAGAGCATTCATACTATCAAGGACTATCCCGATGTCTTTCTAAAGGAGTTACTAGGATTACCTCCGAAGCTTGAGGTAGAATTAGGCATTGACTTATTGCCAGGAACAACACCGGTGTCCATCGCCCCATATCGTATGACACCCAAGGAGTTAGTGGAGTTTAAGGCGCAGTTGGAAGAACTTTCTGGATAGAGGGTTTATTAGACTGAGTGTGTCTTTATGGGGAGCACCAGTTCTATTCATTAAGAAGATGGACACTACAATTATCTATAGCTAAACAAGTTGATCGTAAAGAATCGATACCTTTTAGTGAGGATTGATTACTTATTCGATCAATTTAGGGGTGCGAAAGTTTTCTCCAAGATTGACTTGAGGTCCCGTTGTGATCAGTTGAAGGTGAAAGAGATGGACATTCCTAATACCACTTTCAGGATTCGGAATGGTCACTACGAGTTCCTCGTGATGCCCTTTGGTCTCACGAATGCTCAAGCCACTTTTATGGATCTTATGAATCGGGTTTTCAGTCTTATCTTGATCAATTTGTTGTGGTTTTTATCGACAAAATATTGATATATTCCAAGTCTGATGAGGAGCATGATGAACAGTTGAAGGTGGTTTTATAGATTCTTCGAGAGAAGCAAATGTATGCTCAGCTAAGTAAGTGTGAGTGTTGGCTCCATGAAGTGATGTTTCATGGACACTTGGTATTGGCTGGGGGTATCCATGTCGATCTAAAGAAATAAAGGAAATCCTAAAATGGAAACAACCTAAGAACGTTAATGAGATTTGAAGTTTCTTAGGTTTAGCTAGTTATTATTAATGGTTTGTGGAAGAGTTTTCTTTGATTACGGATCCATTGACAAAGCTATTGAGGATAGCTGCCTCTTTTAAGTGGAATGAAGAGTAGCAAGAAAGTTTCAATAAACTTAAGTCTGCATTCACTCAAGTGCCTATTAAGATTAATCCAGAGTTTGGGAAGGATTATGTGGTATACAGTGATGTGTCTCATACCAGTCTTGGGTGTGTTCTGATCCAAAACGGTAAAGTTGTGGCCTATTCCTCAAGATTGTTTAAGCCTCATGAATGTAACTATCTAATCCATGACCCTGAACTTTCTGTTGTGGTTTTTTCCCTAAAGATTTGGAGACACTACCTCTATGGTGACAAGTGTATTATCTACATTGATCATAAGAGTTTTAAGTATCTCCTCACCTAAAAAGAGTTGAACTTGAGACAAATGAGGTGGATTAAGCTACTGAAAGACTATGATTGTACCATTGAATACGATCCTGGTAAGGCGAATGTGGTTGCTGATGTGCTGAGTAGGAAGTCAATGACCGATTTGAGGGTGATGTTCGCAAAGCTAAGTCTGACTAATGATGGGGGTTTACTCGTGGAATGGAAAGTAGGGCCTACCTTAGTGGATGAGATTCGATCGAAGCAATCTATTGATGAGTCTCTCGCAACTCCTCTTAGATAGGTTGAGGAAGGTAAGACTACCGACTGTAGTCTTAATTCTATGGAAGTTTTGTGTTTTACTGGGAGGTATTATGTGCCTAATGATTGAGAGTTGTCTATACTTTGGGAAGCACATAGTAGCCCATATGCTATGCATCCTTGAAGGAATAAGATGTACCGAGACTTCAGAGAGTTGTATTGGTGACTCGGGCTCAAACGGGATGTGACTGAATTTGTGAGTAAGTGTTTAATGTGCCAGCAGGTTAAGGTTGAGCACCAATTTCCTTCGGGTTTGTTACAATCTATACAGATCCCTCAATAGAAATGGAAGCGCATGACCATGGACTTTGTTAGTAGGTTACTTTTGATGCCTACTAAGAAAGATTCAGTTTTGGTTATAATGGATGGTCTAACCAAGTCCGCCCATTTTTTGCTTGTTCGTACTGACTACTATTTGGATAGGTTGGAAAAGTTATGTCTCTAGGTGATTGTAAGGCTTCATGGTGTATCACTGTCCATTATTTTTTATCGAGATCCACAATTCACATATCAATTGTGGAAAAAGTTGCATGAGGCTTTAGGGACACGATTAAATTTTGGCATAGCTTTTCACCCACAGTCTGATGGGTAATCTGAGTTGGTTATACATATTTTAGAGGACATGTTGAGGGGTTGTGTGATAGACTTCAGCGGCAGTTGGGAGGAACACCTATCTTTGGTCAATTTTGCATACAATAATAGTTTTCAGCCAAGCATTCAGATGGCTCCTTATGAAGCACTATATGGTCACAAATGTTTTCAACCTCTATGTTGGATTTAGTTGAGGGAAAATAGGGTGTTGGGTCTTGATTTGGTGCAAGAAACTAAGAATGTGGTAAAGTTACTTTAGGATCGATTGAGAGCAATATCTGATTGACAGAAGTCTTACAGAAACCTGAGGTGGAGGGATATTGAATTCAGTGTTGGGGATCAAGTCTTCTTAAAGGTTTCGTCGTGGAAGAAAGTATTGAGATTTGGATGCAAGGGAAAGCTAAGTCTGAGATTCATTTAACCATATAGAGTTCTTAAGAGGGTTGGACCAGTGGCTTATCAATTAGAGTTACCTCCAAAATTTGACCGCATAAATGACTTATTTCATGTTTTTATGTTGGAGAGATATTGTTCTGATACATCTCACATGATTCCGATAAAAGAGGTTGAGGTGAGATCCTATTTAACTTATAAGGAAGAGTCAGTACAGATTTTGGACTGTGAGGTCAAGAATTTGAGGAAGAAGCATATTTCTATTATGAAAGTCTTGTGCTGGAATCATAGTGTTAGCGAAGCCACTTGGGAACCCAAAGAGACGATGCATCTCCAATACCCTCACATGTTTGTATTAGGTAAATTTCAAGGATGAAAATTATTTTAAGCGGAGTAGAGTTATCACACACTAAATTTTATTTATAAAATTGCACAAGTATATATCACAAAGGAATTATTGGTCTTGTTGTTAAGTGTGTTAATTAAATCTTAGAGGTCCCTGTTCAAACCCCCCACACTCATTTATTTTTTCTAGTCAGAATTATTGACCATTCTAAAAGGTCAACACACCCACTTGTCGTCCAAGCCTTTCCAAAAAGGGGAACATTTCATTTCCTTTTGTTTTCACAAAACTTACAATCCAAATCCCCTTTTTCACTCCCCTTTTTGCTCATGATCTACTTTTTAGTTGCCTTGTTCCCAAATTTACCAAATTACTCCTTTGACTAACCCTTTGGTCGGCCATAGCACCCCAAAATCGTACTCTTTATTTTATTTTTCCCATTTTTCTCTCCTCTCCTCTCCTCTCTTTGTCGTCCACAACACTTTTCCACCGGTTTTTCAACTTTTTCTACTTTATTTCACCACCCTTGAAGCCATTTTTCTTCATTCCTCTTCCACTCTACCGCCACACAAGGTAATCGCACCACCACCTCATCCCCACTGTCGCAGTCGTAGCACCGTCGTTATGTCACCGCCGTTGACCACTGTTGATTTTCACCATCTTTAATCTTTTCTCCTCCTATTTCTGAAAATCATCTCCATAAAATCTTGAATCTGATTTATAAATATTAAAATATCATCTAAACTCTTCTATTTTACATTTATAGTGTCGAATCCTCACTTTAATCGATTTTTTTAGGATTTATCATCGAGCCTTTTTCCTTTGTTTTATCATAGGTGGAAGGGTTATCATTCATGTTATATTTTTACAATACTATTCTCAGTTTAGTAGGATACTAACTGCTCATTTATGTGCTTTTGTGAAGTATCACACAAAAATCCCAAAATCACCACCCATTCATAATAGTGTGCGATATGATCACCTTTTTGCATAAGTATTGCCAAACCAAAATTAATTATTTTATTAAAGGTTGTAATTTATTCATTAAATCTGTAATGAATTATGCATTGGATCGATTCTATAGTGACTCAAGAAAATCAACTCCCTTTTGAAGTGGAATCGGGATCTATTCTATTAGATCTAAGGTGTAGGGACTCACACTTGATAATAATTAATAAAATTGATTAAATAATAAATAATAATGAAATTTTAAATGAATTTTTTCGGTTATATGATTCTTAAAATATAAGTATGTGTGAATACAAGCGTATTCATAAAGATCAGTAAAAACCGATAAACGAGGATACCAAGGAAATCTTGAAACTCTAGGATTTGTGGTGTTGATTGGGTGATTGGGTGAATCTGTAATATGTGTTAATATGTGATTTCGATTTCTCATGTCATGTGATTTATGGCTAATATAATATGCTTATTGATATTCTGATCTGTGTGAAAAATGTGATGAGTTATCATTTTGATCTATGGATTCGCATGTTGAGCATGATCTATTCTGAAATTTTGAATCTGCATGTTCAGCATGCCATTATGAAAGTATATTAAAAAATATATAATCTGATTCACATGTTAAGCATGCCATACTCTGATATTCTGAGTCGCATGTAACACATGCTACCGAAATTTGATCTGTATGTCATATCATATGCATGGGTTGGGAAAAATGTATAGAGGAAGTATCTGGCAGTAAATTTGCATTTTTTGGAGGAATGTCCACATTATTTTGCATCTGGTAGTAAATTTGCATGGTCCAACAACACTATTCTAAATTCTGGCCGCACAACTGCACTATCTGGTGGCTAGTCCACAATTATTGGTGTGATATTGGATGGATGAGCTATGGGGAGCTCTTATTGGTGTGTAATAAAGTTGGATAAGATCTTTTTTTAAAAAAAAATTGAATTTTTTTTATGAAAAGCGTTGCATTGACATCATTATTAAGCATTTTGACATATTTGAATCTATGATTGAGGAATCTATACGCTATGATCTATTTTAAATAATGTTGACATTAATTAATTCTATGATTATTATTGGAGACCCACACTGGGCTTTTTAAGCTCACCCCTTTAAAATTTCTTATTTCAGATAATCGAGGTTAGGATGGGCTTCACTATGGAGGCGCTCTCTGTCATTTTTCAATTAACTCTATTGTTATTGGTATTTGATATTTTGGGGTGTGTTTACTTACTATGGACTTTAATTTTGGGACTTTGGTTTGGTTTTTGGTTTTGAGACTTGGATTTGATTTGGGAATTTTTTTGTATGATTTGGATTTAAAAACTATTATTTAAATGGTTTAAGAAAATGATAATTTACAATGGATTTTCATAATTATGATGAAACTTAAGCTCAATAAGGATGGTTTTCAATACTCAAGATTATGTTTTCAAAATTCAAAATATCTATTTACGCGACTATTTTGTTTACGAGTCGTATGATTAATTTACGTTTTCAAAATAAATAAAGAATTTTTTATTTAGAAATTTATCCGCTGCGATGTTTTAGATCAATTTTGCCGATTTCAATAAACAATCACAATACTTAAGTTTTTTTTCCAAAGATAAGATATTAACTAAATTCGGTTTTACTTATTAAAAATGATTTTACAAGGAAATTTTAAAGAAGAAATCTTGTAAACATTTTAATGCGCCATTTTCATGGCCAATGTGATCTTCGAGATTTGACTATAATGTTTAGGCCAAGTTTAGGGGGTTACACAACATACCTAGGTATAGCCTCAATTTGGATCACTTGGATGGCTCACTTCCCCACCTTTTCACAAGCTAAGTCACTGCAATATTATAAAAGAGAGGATGGGCATATTGAAGCTCAGTGAGTACTCAAACATACTACAAATAAGCACATCAGTTAGGTTAAAGGGTAACATACTATAATAGTTCACATACTATTACAATCTACAGAAATTAGTAACTCACACGACACAACAGTTCTTGTAAAATAAGCAGTGCATATATAATAATTAATTCGCATAAAATGGGTATATCACATAAATTAACAATTCGCATCAAACATCTGTTCATGTGAAATAATAGTTCAAACCAAATGACAGCTCATGCAAAATAATAGTTCTTATGAAATATCAGTTCATACCGACTAAAAGTTAATGCAAAATAACAGTTCATACCCCATCATAACTCATATATTTCAATTACTGAAAAATTGGCATTTTGTGTTTATGAAACATATAGAGGACTCTATCACCACAAATTTGATAAAAAAATCTCCTTATAACGCCTTGCTATTGACTCAAAAGAGCCTTGCATTGTCTCCAATATAAGTGTAGCATGAATGCTTACACTCTCCAACACTCTCGACTCATATAGAGCCCTGCAATGTCCCCAGTGAATGATGATATGCTTTACATTCCCTTATCTCTCCAACGCATCTCTAGGCCACAATACCCATTGCAAGAAAAATGATGAGTACTCACAATTCTATGGCATGCCAAGTATATCCAATGATTCCATAAGGTGACAATGCCAACATATCTCTTTTAACACATTCACGATATTCAGTATAATACAGATCGCAATTAAGCAGAGCTCATATAATATAGCACAATTCACAATTCACAATTTTCAATAGAGCTTGGTTCGCAAATAATATAACTTTCAGACAACATATATTGCTCACATTATCACAGTTCACATATCATTCATGTCCTAGCTTACATAAATCATAGTTCACATATTTTATATAGCATAGGGCATGCAATAGCTTAGCTTACATAAAATACAACTCAAAATCTCACAATACACAGTTTGGCAAATTAATACAGTTCTCCATATTAATACAAATCACCAAATTAACACAATTCACCATCTTAATACAAATCACTAAATTAACACAATTCACCATAATAATATAATTCGTCAAGTTAACACGGTTCACAATATAACACGGTACACAAATATAATTGGCTCACACTACAGTTGAGCTTGCACCTAGCATTTCATGGTAATATAATTTTGCATTAATCAGTGTTTGCATTACCATAAAGCTCATAATTCACATACTGGTTCGTGCATGCATAGATATACATTATCTGTAAAATTTGCATGTTAGAAAAGTTCACATTAATTTTTTTTATTAGTTCACAAGCATTACAAAACCCATATACAAATATATTATATAAAACAAGACCCATATCTGCATATATATATTATATATAACAAAGCCCATGCATATATATATTGTATATATGCATACCTTTTTAGTACATCATCTCACCTTTAATATTATACTCTCACACACACATGCATTAATTAAATGCACAATTCACACACACTTATCACATCAAGTACATGGTTTACAGCTACGACCTACCTATTTTATTCCTATAACTACATGCACATTTTAAATTCATGCATTTGGCTCATTAAAATTGCATATCATGCATACCCAACACTCAAAAAAATTGCATTGGTTTGCACTATGAGAAATCAAGGTTAGCATATTAATTAAGCTAGGATTCGCATATGTTATCTTAGCCTACGTACTGGAGTTTAAATGTAGTATACCAGACCACTCACCTTAGTTCTTGCTTTAATTATCATGCTCAAGTAAGCTTTTATTTGCCTTTGTTCATGCTTGTAGAGGCTCCCAAATTACTTGGCACTTTACATACACATCGAGCACAATACAGAAGCATTATTAATAGCAACATACATAATCACATTATTCTAAAATCACAGGTCCAAGCCTCTTAACTTCTATATTGAAAATTTAACTAGTTTTGTCGAAATAGGTGTTTAACCACTCAAATCTAGTTTCTAAGATTGTATTTCAACCACATACATGCTAAATAACATCTAATTACATATCTAAACCATCAATTTTATCCAATAGCACCAATTTAATTTTTCCAGAAAAATTAAGCTTATGTGATTTTTTAAAAGGGGAAAACATTCAATTTGCTTAAATTCACTAAGGATTTGTTAAATTGAGATCAAATACCTTTTAATTTGAACAAAATGAGTTAGAAATCACTTTAGCCAAGAAATATGAGATCCACCATTTTCAAGCCAAAAATCAACTTAAAATCAAGTGATATATTGATATCTTGATTAAATCATTTAAATCTCGAATTGAAATTACAACTCACTTAGTTTAATCATAAAAATTTAGAACCTCACCTCAATTTTTCAAAATCAATGAGCTATGGAGCTAATTCGGGCTAAAACATGTGAAGATCTCTTGAAGATTTAAAGGATGAAAACATCAGTGTTCTCCAAATTGAAAACATATTTTTTGTTTAAAGAGACTAGGAATAAAAAAGGATGCACTAATTTCGGAAGAAAAACTTTGATTTGGTGTTTAGCAAATTTTTGAAGAAGAAGATGAAGAATGGGAGGGAAAGAGATGTGAGGGTTGTTAAATAGGCACCCAATTTTTAAAAATTAGGCCATTGCCCATTTAACCACCTCTAGTTTCTTCTTTTTTTCAAATAGGTCCTTACTTTTCAGTTAAAACTAATTTCAAAACTATTTTCAAATCAAACCTTGTTTTTAAAAAAACCGTTTAAACCAGATTAGTTCTTAGACACCAAATTTTAATTTCTTAACCTAAATTTTTTAAATCTAATTATTTTAATATTTTATTTGATTAATTCAAAATTATTTAATTATCTCCCCTATTTACAAGTTCTGATTCACTAACCCCTGATCCTAACCCAATTCTACTAACCCAATTTTTGGGATGTGACAATCTCCATCATCATTGTTATCATCAAATTGGTCATCATCTTCAGCTGAACCACCATAGTTTTATTATTCTTCTATGCTAGATTGAATATGACTTAGTTGTTTCCACCATTTATCACTACTTGATTCATTCGGTGCATATAGAGATGTCTTACCACTAAACAATAATGAAGCCAGAGGTGACTATAAGACTATCAACTAACTCAAAACATAAACTAGTGTCGAGTGGGTGGAGGTGCATAAAATGATTCCAAGGTAAATAATGGTGCATAATATGGTGTTTAGGTTGGTAACACCCCTTACCGTAACCAACGCCGGAACAAGGTATGAGGCATTATGTAACACCCCTATCCCGTAACCGTCGCCGGAATAGGTAAGGGGCATTACCGGACTTGTAACTCATGTCAGAATAGTAAAATTTTGAACTTTTTCTTGAAACAAAGATCATTCATTTAAATAAGTACTAAGCACAGCCAGGGATAAAATTTAAACTTCTCTAAGTAAACATTCAAAAGATGCCATTTTCGCATGGCTTATATACATTAACCAAAATATTCTTCCGCCACTAGTCTATTCTATACATGCCATAAGATAATCCAAAACATTGCAGTACCAAGCAGTGGATAGTGATAGTGTGACAAGTTGCTGACGATCCCCGAGCAAAAGGCCAAATTCAACAATCTATAAAACAGAGAAACATAACAACAGAGTAAGCTTTTATAAGCTTAGTAAGTCTTAAGCAAATTTTAAAAAAAACTCTTGAACTCAAATATAACCAATTTGTTTATTTGATTCATATATATAACATTTCATTTCATGTCTATAGTTAACCTCATCGGTCAAGTCAAAATGTATATCTCCCAATATCCTATAATATTTCTCCATAACTGTATACCCACATATTCATATGGCATTTTCATATTTGCTTTCCACTTTACAATCATGATTTAATTCTGATTGGTCTAACATGTACAAGTATTTATCACATACCTGACCAACCAAATTAAAGTCGATCTTACGAATTCTCATATAACCTCTTTCTAGGTATACTGCCCTTTTTGGCCGAATATACACAATTACGTAATACACAATAAGCAGATAAATTCTCACTTGATAGTGATCTCTTATAAACATAGGTACATTACGTATTTTCACCTAACTTTTCACATTGACCAAATGCGCAATAATCATAGAAACAGTCTTATTGTTTTACTCACATATGCATCACATAACAACATTGTGATTTAATTCAAATCAAGCTTAAATATAAGCTCAGAATACATACCTGTCCAACTTAACGTATTGAACGTATTTATTAACAATTGTTACTGTGAAGTCATATAATCTTACGCTTTACTCGAATCATCAGCGAGACCTTTAGCTCGGATAATCCCCACACGTAGTCATCGGGTCTTACCAGGAATATATTTCCAAGTTTCATGTACATTTAATCCCATGTTACAACATTCACATCGACTATCATATTTGTAATTCATTTGCCTCATCAAATATCTACTAATACACACCTTTCACAATTTGTTATTCGGCCACAATATATATATACACATCTCATACATATTTCACATTAGCCATTTGGCTTTACCACATATGCATGGCTCATACATATTTCACATTAGCCATTCGGCTTTACCACATATATATATATCTCATACATATTTTACATTAGCCATTCGGCTTTACCACATATATATATCTTGTACATCAATTTCATCATAACAAAATTGACTAGGTATACTAGTCATTTACGGCTTATAGCCTCACTTTAATACGGATTCGATACTTTGATTAAAATTTTAATTGATAGTTTATAAGCAACTCAAACAGTTTTATCAATGTTTACTACTTAATCACAAATTCACTACAAGCTATTTTTTTTCGCGAGCAATAGTGATTAAATTATTTGTAACTAGAGCTACAGAACTCAAAATGAAGTGTCGTTAATTTTCCTTAAAAATAGACTCGAACTCAAAATGAAGTGTCGTTAATTTTCCTTAAAAATAGACTCATACATATTTTATCCATAAAATGTTCGGAATTTTTGGTTTGGCCAATCAATACCAGATTTTTCTTAAAGTTTCCCCTGTATCACTGTTTGACTATACTGACCACTCTTCACTTCGAATCAAATTCCTCATTGTACAGAATTTAAAATATGTTCTTGTTTATTTCATTTGAAACTAGACTCATTAAGGAGTCTAAGCATATAAAGTTTGTCTTATAACAATTTTTGTACAATTTATAATTGTTTTCTAAAAATAGAATAGGGGATTTTGGAGTCATTCTGACACTGTCTCACACAACTTTAAATATTTCATTATCAGCAATTCCTTTGCTTACACAGTTTCTTTTATAAGAAACTAGACTCATGAAGCTTTAATTGCATAATTTATTCAGCCCCTAATTCAACTCCAACAATTTATGGTGATTTTCTAAATTCACGTTACTGCTGCTGTCCTAAGCAGAGTTATTACAATTTATTCTTAAATTTCCAAAGTTCAAACACTTAAAAACTTACCTTGAATTTGATCGACTTAGTACAAATCGACTATTCAACTACTTTCTCTTTTCCCCTATCCGAAGTTGGTGTCCTTCGCTCTTGAGCTAGATTTGAACAAACTCAAATCATTACTAATCCATAATTCATGCACCTTATTTCGGGTATATCAAAACTCATTCAAAACAAGAAGTATAATTATTCACTTATCATTACATTCGGAATTCATATACTCTTTAATAGAAAACCACATCATATATTAACATCTTATCATATTTCATCTAAATAAAAAAATTCCGATAATTTTATTCACATAGTACATACAGTACTTTCATTTTTCGCTATTTAAACACATATCAAATTAAACATAAATTTTCTAATGACTATATGCCACATAGCTCTTAAATAAATTTAGCCGAATGTCTCTATATTTACAAAGCACATACATAAGGCATATGCATATATATAACTATCATAAGAACCTTAGTCTTAACTAAATTATTAGTTTCATTTACTAAAAAAAAATCATTCAACCAAGTATTCAAATATAGCTTAACACCAAACTCACATTCGGCACTCTATTAAAGCAACATAACCATTTTCACCTTGTTAACACATAATCGGCAAGGTTAAATCCCATATACACAACTTAAGTCCATCCTTTAACAATCATAATTTACTCTAAGGCCGAAAGCTACCTAGACATCACTCTCAAGTCTCTTTTTACCATTTAACAACCTTAAAGCTTACTTAATAGTCAATTTAAAATTAAAAAAACAACATCCAAAATTTAACACAATGCAACATAGCCGAATACCACTTTTAGTAATGAAATTCATCTTTAACACAAAATTACTAAGCCTCACTTAATAATTAACTATTTAGAACTCTCAAACATCAAATACTTCAAATTTTATGCAATCCACACCATAGCCGAAATGCTTAATGTAAGAAATTGAGTTAAATTTGAGCTAAATTTAAGCTCCCAATCATAAACTAAACTTATAACTTTACACACTCAATAATTTTAACATTATCAAGTCCATCCAACACTTATCCAGCAACTTTTAACTTTAAAAACAAATCCCTAGCTCAAAAACACATGAACCGAACTTAATACGCCACTTAAACCAAAATTAGCAAATGGGTTTCGACTAGATAAAGAAGTGAAGCTCGTATTCATCAAAATTTAACAAAATTACAATGAAATTACCTTAGAAATTTGCCTCCAAAAGACCGAACATTCCATAGTCACTTTCCCCTTTTTCTTTCTTTAGTTTCGGCTAGAACCCCCCAAAAAAACAATGAAGTCTCCCCTATGTTCTTATCACTCACTATCTTTTATTATAATCATTTTACTTAATATAAAATACATATACACATAAATTAAGTACAATCATGGTCGGCCACTAAAATTAAAATGGTGCATTTGACATGCAAATCCCATCTTTTAAATCATGCAAATATTTGGCCCTTTTAATTAACCTCATACATTTTTAATGTTTCACATATAAGCCCCTTTAATAAAATTCACATCTAAATGACAAAATCAATACACCAAAATTTCACACATGTAATTTCACATATAATAGACATGAAATTTAACATTTAATTATTTTTTCGGCTCGGTTTAGTGGTCCTGAAACCACTTCTCGACTAGGGTCAGATTAGTGATGTTACACATTACCAGACATAAGCTCACAAAATCTTACAAAATCGGGACATAAATTTTCGTCCAAATTTAAAACTTTTCACCATATGCGTATCATCCCTTATATGGGCCCACGAGGCCCCAAAACATACATTGAGTGTAACACCCCTTACCCGTACCCAAGACCGGGACAAGGTACAAGGAATTACCGTACATAAATAGGGCATTTTCTAAAAATACGGGTCATAAAATTTCATTTCAAATTAAAACCAATCAATCAAGATCATATTATCCTTATTATGGACCTATGAGGTCCAAAACATACATTAAAAGAAATTCGAAACTAAACCGAGCACTTAAGAAAATTCTAAGAAAGTTTCTAGGTTTAAGCCTCACACGGCCGTGTGGAGGCAATGCATATGCCCGTGTGCTTTGGAACATGCCCGTGTCCCTTACCCGTGTGGAATTACTAAAATTTATTTTTCATTTCGAACCTACACGGGTTTTTATACGGCCGAGCACACGCCCGTGTCCCTGGCCCGTGTCTCTTACACGGCTTAGACATGCCCGTGTCATCGCCCGTGCCCAAAAACCTGGACAATCTGTTTATGACGTCATCACTCATTTAGGGGCACACGTCCAAGGCACACGCCCGTGCGCTAGGTCGTGTCCTCCACACGGTTGAGACACACGGTCATGTCTCTACCCGTGTGTTTACTACCATGCATACTAACTTAGAAATTTTAGGTGCAGGGGACACACGGCCATTCAGCATGCCCATGGGGCAGACCGTGTGTCACACACGGTCTACACATATGCCCGTGTGTCTACCCGTGTGGACCATTTAAAGGCTATTTTCCAAGCCAATAGTCACCCACAATCATCATACATTCAAACATACTTTATAACATGCAACATGACATATTTAAGCACTCAAATATTCCACACCATGGCACTCTCACATCTTCATAAAGTCATCTTATTGCACATCTATTTGTTACACTATTTAGAGGCATTCTACACCAATTTCATGCATTATTAAACTTATTATCATGAATTCAAATTGTGCATTCATACTTATAGTCATTTTAAGCCATTAGGTCATCCCTTATCCTTTAGCACCCTATTCATACTTTACCATACATTCATCAATCAACAACATATCACATCATTATCATGCACTCACCAAGTAATAACATATCCTACCATCAAAACACTAGCACATGCATGCATGGGTAATTAGATTACAACCCAAATGATCAAATATGAGTCATATCACATGGCCATTACAAAATGAATTATCATTATCATAGTCTTCCACAATTTGGCCAAATAGCATGACACATATCACAAAATGACCAAGTTTCCTATACATGCCATACTCAAAATTATAACTTCACTAGACCCAATAGTCTTTTGATAGTGTGATCGAATACTCCGATAGCTTCCGATCCCGAAGCTAGCTTGGCGAAACTACAAGGATGGAAAGAGAGGGGAGTAAGCATTAAAGCTTAGTAAGTCCACATACAAATAATATGAAATGGTAGTAAGGAATCAACATGCATAAACATAGCAACATATACATAAAGATTATTCATCATTCAGACCTTCTTGCTTACTCATCATACAGACATATATATATGTACTCATCGTAAATCGATCTTTATTAAGGCATTACTCATAAGTTTAGCATACATACCTGTGTTCATCGTAAAGTATACATAGCCATAACTCTTTCTTATGTCCTCCTCGGGACCCTTATTACATTCATTATATTACTCGTTGAACTGTTGGAATACTATTGGATACGAGGAAACCTTGCACATAAGTGCCACATATACAAACGTAGCCAAAGCTACATAATGAACTCGAACCTCTCAATGAGCTCAAATGTTACATAAATCGCATCCATTATGAACTCAGACCTCTCAACGAGGTTGAATGCTCGCATCCATAATGAACTCAGACCTCTCAACGAGCTCGAATGCCACATATCTCACGAACTCAGACCACTCAACAAGTTCAGACGTCTTAGTTCCTAGTGACATGTCACTTGTATACTAAACTATTCCTAAGGTTCAAACAGGGTTTTTCTCATTGCACATAGCATCTCCATCATACTTGCTCGTAACATCATAAATAACGACCATAATAACATTCATGCTTTCATAACAATCAGCAAGCAGATAGTTCATCATTACAATAAAACATTTATTACAATATATATTAAAACATTAAAACATACTACAACACCACATTACTTGCATATGTACTTACCTCGGTACAAAATGATGATAATTGAGCTTAATCGTCGTGTACTTTATTCTTTCCTCGATCAAGTCCCAGTTCATGTTTTTCTTGATCTATAATGCCAAATTTAACTTATTTATTATTCACATTGTTCAAATAGGTCCATAATTCATACTTTTTCAAATTTATATTTTGACCTCTAAACTTTCACATATTTGCACTTTGGTCCCTAGACTCGTAAAATGAAATGCATGCATTTTCTTGGTTACCCAAGCCTAAACCATCGTATACTATGCTCATATCAGCCCATATTTTCTTTTATTTCACATTATTACTATTCTCTTTTACACTTTTACAAACAAGTCCCTTGTTTAGGTGTTTCACTAAAAATCACCTAGTAAATGATGTTTATCATGCGTCAAACATTCATATTCCTCCATTAATCATCAAAATACATGTATGTCACACATGGGTCAAATTTTATACATGAAACCTAGCTTAAAATATAGCTAGAAATGGGTAGATCATGCTTTAAGGACTTCAAAAATGAAAAGAACATTAAAAACGGGGCTAGGATGCACTTACAATAAAGCTTGAAAATGTTGAACAAACCCTAGCTATGGTGTCTTGCAGTTTTTGGCAATGAAGGAAGAAGATGGACACCAATTTTGTCTTATTTTTCCCATTTTTTCTTTTAATTACCAAATGACCAAAATACCCCTAGGGTTTCTTTTTTACATTTTTCCTATGCATGTCCATTTTTGTCCAAATTATAAAAATTGGTCAAATTGCTAATTAGGACCCCCTAATTCAATATCTAATGCAATTTCATGCTTAAAGCTTCTAGAATGCAAGTTTTGCACTTTATTCAATTTAGTCCTTAAAATGCAATTAGACATTTTATGCATAGAATTTCTTCATGTAACTTTCACACAAGCATGTATTCATAACATAAACCTTTTGAGAATCATAAAATAATTATTTCTATCTCAAATTTTTGGTCTCAAAACCACTGTTCTTACTAGGCCCTAATTTAGGATGTTACAACTCTCCCCCCTTTAGGGATTTTCATCCCCGAAAATCTTACTTGTGAAAAGGTTTGGACATTGTTTCCTCATGGCCTCCTCGGGCTCCCATGTAGCCTCTTCAACCCCATGCCATTTCCATACAACTTTCACAAGAGCAACACTTTTGTTTCTCAATTGCTTGACTTCCCGAGCAAAGATCTTAACAAGTTCTTCACCATAAGTCATATCCGGTCTGATTTAAACCGCTGTCGATACAATCACACGTGAAGGGTCAAATCTATAGCGACGCAGCATGGACACATGAAACACATCGTGAATCTTTTCTAATTCAGTCGGCAAAGCCAATCGATAAGCAACAGGCCCTATCCTTTCGGTAACCTCATACGGTCCTATAAAATGAGGACTCAACTTGCCTTTTCTACTAAATATCAAAACTTTCTTCCATGTGGATACTTTTACGAATACCTTATCACCAACTTGATACTCAATTTCTTTCCTTTTCAAATCTACATACAACTTTTTTCTATCCGACACTGCTTTCAAATAATCACGAATTACTTTCACCTTTTCTTCTGTTTCCTTAATCAAATCTATCCCATGAATCTTATTCTCCTTATGCTCCTTCCAATACAATGGTGTACAACATTTACGTCCAACAATGCTTTACAAGTTGCCATCTTCAAACTCGTCTGATAACTATTGTTATAGGCAATTTCAACCGGAGGTAGGTATTTTCCCAACTACCTTGAAATTCAAGAACACAAAATCTAAGCATATCCTCAAGTGTCTGAATTACTCTCTCGGATTGTCCATCAGTCTGGGGATGAAAAGCGGTACTAAAATTTAGCTTTGCACCCAAAGCTTCTTATAACTTCTTCCAAAACCGTGAAGTGAACCTCGGATCCCTATCTGAAATAATCGATAAAGGTATTCCATGAAGTCTCACAATCTCAGAAATGTACAGTTCGGCTAACTTATCAAGTGAATAATCAATGCGTAGCGGTATAAAATGAGCCGACTTAGTTAATTTGTCAACCACTACCCATACGTCATCTTTCTTTCTTGGTGTCAACGACAAGCCTGTCACAAAGTCTATAGTAATTCTGTCCCATTTCCACTCGGGAACTAAGATAGGCTGAAGTAAACTTGAAGGTACCTGGTGTTCAGCCTTTACTTTTTGGCAAATCAGGCATCTACATACAAATTCAGATATATCTCTTTTCATGTCATTCCACCAATACATTTTCTTTAAATCATTGTACATCTTTGTACTACCCGGGTGAACTAACATACCTCCATTATGAGCCTCATGCAAAATATCCCAAACCAACTCAGCATTCTTCGGGACACAAATCCTTCCACGGAACCTCAGACAACCATCAAAACCTCTCTGGAAATTTGATTCATTGTTCGACTCACACCTAGCTTTCTTAGCTTGTAACTCCTTATCAGCTTCCTGAGCATCACAAATCTGTTGAAGAAAATTCGGTCTACCTTTTAACTCTGTTAGAATAGCGCCATTATGATATAGGGCTAGCCGTGCATTCATAGCTCTCAAAGAAAACAAAGACTTTCTGCTCAAGGCGTCGGGAACCACATTTGCCTTACCAAGGTGATAATCTATCACAAGCTCATAATCTTTTAACAATTCTAGCCACCTTCATTGCCTCAAGTCCAAGTCCTTTTGAGTCATAAAATATTTAAGATTTTTATGGTCCAAATAGACATGGCATTTCTCCCTGAATAGGTAATGTCGCCAAATCTTCAAAGCAAATACAATAGCAGCTAATTCTAAATCATGCGTAGGATAGTTCTTCTCATGGGGCTTTAGTTGCCTCAAAGCATAAGCTACTGTCTTACATTCCTATATAAGGACACAACCTAGTCCATTCAAGGATGCATCACTACAAATCATGAATTCTTTCCCTGATTCTGATTGTACTAACACTGGTGTCTCGGTTAACAACGCTTTCAGTTTCTCGAAACTCTGTTGGCACTTCTCCGTCCATTCAAACTGAACATCTTTTTGCAACAACCTCATCATTGGGGTGCTATCATAAAAAATCCTTTCATAAACCATCTGTAATAACTGGCTAAACCCAAAAAGCTCCTAACTTCGGTTACATTCCTCGGCAGCTTCCATTCGACAATAGCAGAAATCTTACTAGGATTAACTCGTATACCTTCTCCTAAAACAATGTGGCCTAAAAATCCAACCGCTCGAAGTTAAAACTCGCTTTTACTAAACTTGGCATAAAACTGTTTATCCCTCAGAGTCTGCAAAACAGTTCTCAAGTGCTCGGCACGTAATATCCCGAATTAGGGCTTAATCAAAATAGTTGTTTTGAGACCACAAATTTGAGATAGAAATAATTATTTTATTACCATTTTAAGGTCTATGGCATGATTCCATGATTGTGTGAAAATTTCCTTTAGAAATTTCATCGATAGAGGGTCCAATTTGATATTTAGGACTAAATTGCAAAAGTTGTAAAATGTGTGTTCTAGTTCACAAAGGTACTAAGTACTTGTGAGTAATGGGTTTTTAAAGTGGAGGTCCTTGGATAATAATTAGACCATTATACTAGTTTGGACAAAAATACCTAAAGGAAGATAAAACACCATAGTTTTTAATTAAGGGCATTTTGGTCATTTAGTTATTAAAATGAATTAAAAAAAATTAAAAGCCACTTTTTGTCCATCTTCAACCCCTTGGCCGAATTTCACATGAGGAAGACATAGCTAGGGCTTTTCAAGCTTCCAACCTCGATTGCAAGTCCATTTTAGCCCCGTTTTTAACGTTTTTTACGTTTTTGGAGTCCCGGTAACTTGATTAAGCTTATTCTAGCAATAATTTAACCTAGGGTTTATATTTGGAAAAATACCCATAGGTGAAATGGGTTTATTTTGATGTTTTATGGTAGAATATAAAGCTTGAAATTGTGTTAAACAACTTTTTCTAAGCGATTTTATGTGAAAACGAGTAAAACAACACAATCGGTAAAAATACCTAATGTTCAGAAGTACATGTTAGAGTGAGAATTTGATGTTTCCATAGAAGGGAAAATGATCAGCATGTCATAAAACATAAGAAAATAGGATGAATTTTAATTTCTGAGCCTTGGAGAAAATGTGTAAATATGTAAAAGTTTAGGGGCAAAAATGTAATTCTGCCAAAGTTGAGTCAGGAACTATTTTAATAAATATGAGTATTAAATAAGCTAAATTTGTTATTTTAGATCAAGAGAAATGAGATTCGAGTCGTGATCGAGGGAAAAATAAAGTTCACTAGGAATAGGCTCGATTTCTAACATTTTGTACCGAGTTTTGACAAGCCAACTCAAAAATCGGGAACAGTCGGAGGCTCGCTCACACTATCCGTGGACCATTTTGGTATAGTGGCTTGTATATTTTGAGTATGGCATGTATAGCATTATAATCATTTTGTATATATGATCTTATGATATGGCTATTGGGTGGAAAGGAAATGTTTGGTAATGATTAACCATTGGAATGACTAATCAAGATCATATTTGGTGTTATGTATACTTAATGTGCTATCCAATCCATGGAAATTCATAAAAATGTGAAATTTGCTATAAAACAGTATCATACAACAGCAATAACGTGAGTTTGAAAAATCACTAAAGATAGTAGAGATAGAATTAGATGATGAGTAAAATATTAAATTGAAGCTTATTAAGTCTATTTTCATATGGAAGAAACAAAACAGGTAAATGAGTTCTATTTTTTGAGAGATTTGAGTTTTGGTGAAACAGGGTTAGAGCAATTTCTGAATCCCATGTTCTGACTTTATAAATTCACTAAACATTGTACAAAAATACTTAGGAGTCATACTTTATATGTATAGATTCCTTATTGAGTCTAATCTTAAGAGAAATAAATAGAATAGTCATCTGAATTATGTAAAGAGATAAAAGTGATTCGTAGTGAACAGAGGTCAGAGGAGTCAAACACTGAAATTGGGGAAACTTTAACTAATAAACTGTACTAATTAGCCCGACCAAAAATTTTGGAAAAAATTTATTAAATAGATATATGAGTCTAGTTTTAGGGAAAATTTATGGATTTTAATTTTGAGTTTCGTAACTTGAGATATGATTTTTTTAGCGACTGTGACATAGATGGATAGTTTATTACGAAAGGTGAAATAAATTGTTTGAAATTGTTTAAGTGATAATTTAAGTCTGTTAACGCCTCGTGCTCGACTCCGGTGATGGTCTCGGGTAAGGGGGTGTTATTTGGTGGTATCAAAGCTACGGTTTAGTCGGTTCTCGGACTAACGTGGCGTATGTGCGAGTTTTGCTATACATGCCATAAATATATTGTGTGTTTGATGACTCCTGACCTTTAAACTGATTTTTTTTATAGTAAATGGATCCTGATCCAATTGTGGCCGATAATGTAGAGAGCAATGCGCCAGCTCCTGCTGAAGGGGCGATGCCGACTGAAAATTGACCTCCTACTGTTAGTCAAGGAGGAGTAGAAGGGGCTTGGAAAGCCTTTCTCCAGATGATGAATGCATGGTACACCGAGTTCGTTTGTACGAACCCTAATGCTCAACAACCTCCCCCACCTCCCCCGATTCCTCAACCTGTACCCCCGATGCCTCAAGGTATGGATCTGATAAAATTTCATAGAACTCCAGTTGACAGAATTCGCAAGCAAAGGGCCGAAGAATTCAAGGCAAATGTTGATAATGATCCCGACAAAGCAGAATTTTCACTTGAGAATTCTATTCGGGTATTTGATGAATTGTCTCGTACACCTGAAGAGTGCTTAAAATGTGCTATATCCTTGTTGAGAGATTCAACCTATTATTGGTGGAAGACATTGATTTCAGTGGTACCGAAAGAGAAAGTGACTTAGGAGTTCTTTCAAGAAGAATTTCAGAAGAAATACATCAGTGAAAGATTTTTTGAACAGAAGCGTAAAGAGTTTCTCGAGTTGAAACAAGGCAACATGACAGTTACTGAGTATGAAAGGGAGTTCGTTCGGTTGAGTAAGTATGCTAGAGAATGTATTCCTTCAGAGGCTAAACTATGCAGACGATTTGAAGACGGACTCAATGTAGACATCAAAGTATTTGTGGGAATTCTTGAGTTGAAAGAGTTCAGAGTACTTGTTGAGCGGCCTTGCAAGGCTGAAGAACTAATTAAAGAAAAGATAAAGGCTGAGGCTGAGACTAGAAATTTGAAGAAAAGACCGATGAGCAGTGCATTCCCACCGCAATCTAGAAAATCCAGAGATATGTATTCTTGTTCTCATGTTTCGGCTGGACATTCGTATGGAAATCATAAGAAGCAAAATACGGGTTTTAAATCTCAGACTACTTCTGTAGCTAGTATAGGAAATTCGAGATTTGTTAGACCCGAGTGCCAACGATATGGTAAAAGTCACCTTGGTCCATGTAGAACTGACGAATGTTACCAGTGTGGTTCTCCAGATCATTTTATTAGAAATTGTCCCGAGAGAATTGAGAAAGAAAAATTTCAGAGTGCAAAACCTAGTGGTGTAGTTTCGAGAGGAAGATCTTTGAGAAATGCTGGGAATGAGGCAAGCGGCGAGAATGTAGACAGAGATTCAGTGTTTAAATCTGAAGCTAGAGCTCCGGCTAGAGCTTATGCTATAAGGGCACGTAAAGATGCTTCATCTCTCGATGTGATTACTGGTATTTTCTCTCTTTATGATGTTATTGTTATTGCTTTGATTGACCCCGGTTCTACTCATTCATATGTGTGCATGAAATTGGTGTCTAATATGAGTATACCTATTGAGTCTACGAAATTTATGATTAAAGTGTCAAACCCGTTAGGCAAATGTGTTATAGTTGATAAAGTATGCAAGAAATGTCATTTGATGATTAGAGGTCATTATTTTTCGACTGACTTGATGTTGTTGTCGTTTGACAAATTTGATGTTATTTTGGGTATGGATTGGTTGACATTGCATGATGCTATAGTAAATTGTAAACAAAAGGTTATTGAATTAAAATGTGAAAATGATAAAATTCTGCAGGTTGAATCAGACGAATCAGAGGCATTCCCTAGTGTGATTTCTTCGATGTCGGCTTAGAGATATTTGAGAAAGGGTTATGAAGCTTATTTGGCATATGTGTTGAATACAAAGGAATTTGAGAAGAAAATTGAATCAATGCCGATTGTATGTGAATTCGCGGATGTATTTCCAGAAGAGTTGTTGGGTTTGCCTCCTATCAGCTGAAAGGAGCAACATGGTTTTCAAAGATTGACTTGAGGTTTGGATATTACCAGCTACGAGTAAAAGAGTCAGATGTGCCTAAAACTGCTTTTAGAACAAGGTACGACCATTATGAATTTTTAGTTATGCTATTCGGTTTGACAAATGCCCCTGCTGTGTTTATGGATTTAATGAATCGCATATTTCGGCCATACTTGGACAAGTTTGTTATGGTATTTATTGATGATATCTTAATTTATTCGAAAGATGAGATAGAGCATGCTGAGCACTTGAGGATAGTTTTGCAAACTTTGAGAGATAAGCAGTTGTGTGCCAAATTTAGTAAGAGTGAATTTTGGCTTCGAGAAGTTAGATTTTTGGGTCATATTGTTTCAGGTGATGGTATACGGGTTGATCCCAGTAAAATTTTGGCTATTGTTGATTGGAAACCGCCGAAGAATGTAACTGAGGTTAGAAGTTTCTTGGGTCTAGCTGGTTATTATCGACGGTTTGTAAATGGATTTTCTATAATTGCTACTCCTATGACCAGATTACTCCAAAAGGATGTTAAATTTGAATGGATGGAAGAATGTCAACAAAGCTTTGAGAAATTAAAAAAGTTACTGACTGAGGCACCAGTGTTAGTACAACCCGAGTCAGGTAAAGAATTTGTGGTGTATAGTGATGCTTCTCTAAATGGTTTGGGATGTGTACTTATACAAGAAGGAAAACTGGTGGCTTATGCTTCGAGGCAGTTGAAACCTCACGAAAGGAATTATCCGACTCATGATTTGGAACTGGCTGCTATAGTGTTTGTTTTGAAGATTTGGCGACATTATTTGTATGGTGAAAAGTGCCGAGTATATACTGACCACAAAAGTCTCAAGTACTTGATGTCACCAAAAGACTTGAATTTGAGACAATGGAGATGGTTAGAATTATTGAAAGATTACGAGCTTGTGATTGACTACCATCCGAGAAAGCGAATGTGGTTGCTGATGCTTTGAGTAGAAAGTCATTGTTTGCTTTGAGAGCTACGAATTCTCAGTTGATGATGTCTGATAATGGTTCGATTGTAGCAGAGTTGAGAACAAGACTGATGTTTTTACAAGAGATTTGTGAAGCTCAGAAAAGTGACAAAGATTTGCAAGCCAAGAGGAAGCAATGTGAGGCTGATACAGGATCAGATTTCAGAATCAGTTTTGATGGTTGCTTGATGTTTAAAGATCGGTCTTGTGTACCGAAAAATGATAAGTTGATTCAAAAGATCTTGCATGAAGCACATAGTGGTTGTTTTTCAATTCACCCGGGCAGTACAAAAATGTATAATGACTTGAAGAAAATGTATTGGTGGAACGGAATGAAAAGAGATATCTCTAAGTTCGTATCGAAATGCTTGATTTGTCAACAAGTGAAAGCTGAACACCAAGTGCCTTCAGGACTACTTCAGCCTATCATTATTCCCGAGTGGAAATGGGATCGAATTACTATGGATTTTGTATCAGGGTTGCCATTAACTCCGAGGAAAAAAGATGTCATTTGGGTAATAGTTGACAGATTGACTAAATTGGCTCATTTTATTTCGGTACGTACTGATTATTCTCTTAATAAGTTGGTTGAATTGTATATCAGTGAGATTTTTAGACTTCACGAAGTACCTTTGTCGATCATTTCAAATAGAGATCCAAGATTTACATCGCGGTTTTGGAAAAAGTTGCAAGAGGCATTAGGTACGAAGTTAAATCTTAGCACTGCCTTCCATCCACAGACTGATGGACAATCAGAGAGAGTAATTCAGATTCTTGAAGACATGTTTAGATGTTGTGTATTGGAATTCCAAGGTTGTGACACCCCTAATTTGACCCTAGTCGAGAAGTGGTTTCGGGACCGCTAAACCGAGTTGCAGAAATAATTGAATATAATATTTTATGTCTATTATAGGTATATATGCATGTGTGAAAATTTCATGTTTGAATTTTGTTAATTGTAAGTGAATTTTATTAAATAGGACTTATGTGAGAAAATTTAGAAATGTGCTAGGCAAATGTGAAGTGGCCTATTAATGCATGTTATGAAAATGATGGGTTTGCATGTCAAATTACCCAAAATTTGAGCTAGTGGCCGGCCATGCTATGGGTGGAAACATGTTGGGAACATGTTGGCTTAGTGTGTTATGTTAGAAAGAATAAATAAAGGGTTAGTAATTAAGTAATGAAAAGGGAGGGGTGATGAAAACAAAGTTGTCTCATCCATCCCCCCCCCTCCATTTGCCGTAACTAGACAAAGAAAAGAATAAAAAAGAAAGGGTGTTCATCCTTTAACACCTTGGCCGAAAATTTGAAGGAGGAAGGAAGAAGAAAGGTTGAAGAGATTCGGCCATGCATGTAACTAGACTAAGGTATGTTTGATGATGTTCCATGAGATGCATGCATGTTTTAGTTGTTAGTTTGAGTTCTACCTAGCCCATGGTCTAAATCTTGCTATGTGATGGAGATGATATTCGGCCATGGGTGTTGTCTTTCTTGGATGGTGTTTTGATGTTGTGGTGATGAGGCATGAAGATGATTGAGCTTGTGTGTTTAATAAAAAGGTTTGGATGTGAGAGTGTGTGAGGAGTAGAAATGAGGGGTCTTAGCAACTTCATGAAGGTTCGGCCATGGTGCTTCAATATTGCACTTGTGTTTAACCCTAGGATTAATTAGTTATATGGTTAGTATGGGTATGGGTGACCGAATATGAGAGCATGAATAGATGGAGAGTTTGGTGAATCGATATGTGGTAAATGTTAAGTGTTAAATGAGATAGAAATGATAGATTAATGTTGCACATTCGGCTATAGTTAGGTATGTTGATGATCTTATCTTGACATAGATAATTAGGCATAAAAGGGTGGTAATGAGGTTGAGGTTGTTGAATGGTTAGTTGGGTAACAAATGAAGCATTCGGCCATCACTTGGGAGCTTATGTGATGTTGAGTTTAAAATTAGCAAAGGTGATTACCGAATGTCCAAGTATGCATATGCATGTGTGATTAGATTATTGATAGTATGGTAATTGCATGAGGTTATTAGCCGAATAGCTAAGAACATAAAGTAGCAAGATGAAAATTTTACCATGTCGTTTTGTATGTCATAAAATCATTAAAATGTGGATACCAATATACGTAGCAAAGCGGTTAAATGAGTTAATTTATTTGTTTAAGCTCAAGACTCTAAAGGAGAGGCGTCCAACAAGGGAAAGGAAAAAGTGATCGAATAGCCGCCGAAATTGTTCGACCACATCCGAGGTAAGTTTTAAGTGATTAAACGTTGAGTAAATTCAATTATAATAGGACATGATGAGTTGATTTAATAAGATATGATGTGGCCATGATATGTTCTAAGCTCAAATGGTAAGTTCTTAAGTGTTTGAGCTTGGGAATTTAAGGGTAATTTGAAATAGTCTGCTTAGGACAGCAGCAGTAACGTGACTTTAGAAAATCACCATAAATTTATGGATTTGAATTAGAGGCTGAATGAGACATGAAATTAAAGCTTAATGAGTCTAGTTTCTTATAAAAGAAACCGTGTAAGCAAAGGAATTTCCGATAATAAGATACTTAAAGTTGTGTGAGACAGCGCAGAATGACACTGTAATCCTCTGTTCTGTTTTTAGAAAATCATTATAAATTGTACAAAAATGGTTATAAGATAAAATTTATATGCTTAGACTCCTTAATGAGTCTAGTTTCAAATGAAATCAAATACAACACATTTTAAATTCTGTAAAATGAGAAATTTGATTCGTAGTGAAGAGTGGTCAGATTAGTCAAACAGTGAAATAGGGGAAACTTTAAGAAAAATCTGGTATTGATTGGCCAAACCTAAAATTCTGGAAATTTTATGGATGGAAGATATACGAGTCTATACTCAGGAAAAATTAACGGAAAGTGATTTGGAGTTTTGTAGCTCCAGTTATAAATAATTTAGTGACTATTGCTCAGGAAAAACAGCTTGTGCTGAATTTGAGATTGTGTTGTAAACCTTGATAAACTTGTTTTAGTTGCTCATAAGCTATTGATTAAACCCATACGTGAATTCTAAATTGTGATATTGGAAAATGATAGATGTAGATTCAGCCAAGACAGTGTGTATACATGAAAGTATATGTGATATGTGAAGTATATTGGATAATTGTGATGTGAATACATGAAAATCTATAATTTGATTTAGGATTCTATGTGATGGATGTGAACATGTATATATATGTGATAAGGCCTAATGGCCGATGTGATGAATGTGAAAGTGTATATATATATGTGATAAGGCCTAATGGCCGATGTGATGAATGTGAAAGTGTATATATGTGATAAGGCCTAATAGCCGATGTGATGAATGTGAAAGTGTACATATATGTGATAAGGCCTAATGGCCGATGTGATGAATGTGAAAGTGTATATATGTGATAAGGCCTAATGGTCGATGTGATGAATGTGAAAGTATATATATGTGATAAGGCCTAATAGCCGATATGATGAATGTGAAAGTGTATATATGTGATAAGGCCTAATGGCCGATGTGATGAATGTGAAAGTGTATATATGTGACAGGGCCGAGTGGCCAACGTGATGGATGTGAAAGTGTATAAATGTGATAAGTCCCGAAGGGCATTTGTGTCAGTACTATATCCGGGTTAAAACCCCGCAGGCTTTATGCGAGAATATTATCACTGATTAATGTCCGTAAGCTTCGTGCTCGTACTATATCCGAGCTCTAAAGACCGATGACTACGTGTGGGAATTTTGTCCGGGTAAGACCCGATAACTTCGTGTGGAGATTATGTCCGGGTAAGACTTCGTAATAAGAATTGCTTATAAATATATTCAATGCGAAAGGTTAAACAGGTATGTACTCCAAGTTTATATGTGAGCTTGATTTGCACTAAATCATAAGGTAGTTATGTGATGCATACGAGAGCAATCTATGAGACTATTCCTATGATTATGTGACATCGGATCAGTGGGAGAGGTGATGTGAAATCATACGATATATCTATGTCACATGAGCTCACTTTTATGTGAAAGTTTATCTGCCTATTGTATATGATGAGATGTGCATATTCGGTAAAGGGATGGTATGCCCAAAGGAAGAGTGAAATAAAAATACGAACAACTACGTTATAATTTGATTGTTATCTGTTGACACTGCTTAAAACTTACTAAGCATTGTAATGCTTACTCCGATTACTCTGTTTCCTCTGTTTTATAGATCTCATTGCGAAGCTACAGGCTCGGGGATCGTCAGCAACTAGTCACACTATCACTATCCACTGTTTGGTACTGCTATGTTTTGGATTATCTTATGGCATGTATAAAATAGACTAGTGGCGGAAGAATATTTTGGTTAATGTATATAGCCATGCGAAAATGGCTTATATATGTCTGAGCATAATGTTATAATCATTTGGTATGGAATGGTTAATCACTATCATAATTTGTGCTATTTATGCTAAAAGGGCTAGTTGAATCATGGAAACTATGAAATAGGTAAAGTCTACCTTAAAGGCAGATGCTGGCAGCAGCAGTCATGTAGATTTGGGAAAATCACTAAAAATAGTAGGATTGGAATTAAATAATGAATAAATTATTTAAACGAACCTTGATGAATATATTTTCATAGGAAAGTAACGAAACGATCATATGGACAGTATGTTAAGAGATATTTAGGTTCTCGTGAGACAGGGCCAGAACGGTTTCTGGATTCACTGTTCCGACTTTGGAAATTCATTATAAATTAACCAGAGATAATTAGGAGTCATGCCATATATGTATAGATTCCTCTCTGAGTCTAGTTTCTATAGAAACAAACGGCATCAGTATTGAAGCTCTGTGCAGGGAGATATCCAAGTCGTAATGTGCAAAGGTCAGTGTAGTCGATCCCTGTAACATGGGAGAATTTGACTAATAAACTGTACTAATTGGCCCGACCAAAAATTCTAGAAAAAAATATGTAGATGGGCATATGAGTCTAGTTTCAGGGAAAATTTACAGAACTGGATTTCGAGTTTCAGAACTCAAGATATGATTTTTAAAGCGACTAGTACGCAGACTGGCAGCTTGTCTGGGAAATTTTTTTTAGTGGTTTGAAGTCTGTTAACACCTCGTGTTCGACTCCGGCGACGGCCTCGGGTTCGGGGTGTTACAAAGGTAGTTGGGAAATATACTTACCGTTGGTAGTTATCAGACGAGTTTGAAGATGGCACCTTATGAAGCATTGTACGGTTTAAGTGTCAGACGCCATTGTATTGGACTGAACTCAAAGAAAATCAGATTTACGGAGTTGATCTAATTAAAGAAACTGAAGAGAAAGTGAAAGTGATCTGAGATTGTTTGAAAGCTACTTCAGATAGACAAAAATCCTACGCGGATTTGAAACGAAAAGAAATCGAGTTTCAAGTCAGCGATAAGGTATTTTTATAAGTGTCTCCATGGAAGAAAGTTCTTAGATTTGGTCAGAAAGGCAAGTTGAGTCCACGTTTTATCGGACCGTATGAGATAATTGAAAGAATTGGACCGGTAGCATATCGGTTAGCATTACCACCTAAATTAGAGAAGATTTATGATGTGTTCCATGTATCTATGTTACGTCGGTATCATTCGGATCATTCACATGTAATTTCACCGATGAAAATTGAGCTACAACTGGATATGACTTACAATCAAGATCCGATTAAGATTTTAGCTCGGGAGGTCAAGCAACTAAGGAATAAAAGTATCACTCTCGTGAAAGTATTGTGGAAAAAGCAAGGGGTAGAAGAGGCTACTTGGGAGCCCGTGGAAACTATGAGGAATCAATACCCATGCCTGTTTACTGGTATGATTTTTGGGGACGAAAATCCCTAAAAGGGGGAGAGTTGTAATATCCCGAATTAGGGCATAATCGGAATAGTGGTTTCGAGACCACAAATCTGTGATAGAAATAATTATTTTATTATCATTTTAAGGTCTATGGCATGATTTCATGATTGTGTGAAAATTTCGTTTAGAAATTTTATCGATGGAGGATCCAATTTGATATTTAGGACTAAATTGCAAAAGTTGTAAAATGTGTGTTCTAGTTCACAAAGGTGCTAAGTACATGTGAGTAATGGGTTGTTAAAGTGGAGGTCCTTGGATAGTAATTAGATCATTATACTAGTTTGGACAAAAATACCTAAAGGAAGATAAAACACCATAGTTTTTAATTAAGGGCATTTTGGTCATTTAGTTATTAAAATGAATTAAAAACAAAATTAAAAGCCAATTTTTATGCATCTTCATTCCCTTGGCTGAATTTCACATGAAGAAGACATATCTAGGTTTTTTCAAGCTTTCAAGCTTGATTGTAAGTCCATTTTAGCCCCGTTTTTAATGTTCTTTATGTTTTTAGACTCTCGGTAACTTGATTAAGCTTATTCTAGCAATAATTTAACCTGGGGTTTATATTTGGAAAAATACCCATAGGTGAAATGTGTTTGTTTTGATGTTTTATGGAAGAATATGAAGCTTGAAATTGTGTTAAACAACTTTTTCTAAGCGATTTTATGTGAAAACGAGTAAAACGACATAATAGGTAAAAATATCTAATGTTCATAAGTACATGTTACAGTGAGAATTTGATGTTTCCATAGAAGGGAAAAATGATCAGCATGTCATAAAACATAAGAAAATAGGATGAAGTTTAATTTCTGAGTCTTGGAGAAAATGTGTAAATATGTAAAAGTTTAGGGGCAAAAATGTAATTCTGCCAAAGTTTGAGTCAGGAATTGTTTTAATAAATGTAAGTATTAAATAAGCTAAATCTGTTATTTTAGATCAAGAGAAATGAGATTCGAGTCGTGATCGAGGGAAAAATAAAGTTTACGAGGAATAGGCTCGATTTCTAACATTTTGTACCGAGTTTTGACAAGCCAGCTCAGAAATCGGGAACGGTTGGAGGCTCGCTCACACTATCCGTGGACCATTTTGGTATAGTGGCTTGTATATTTTGAGTATGGCATGTATAGCATTATAATCATTTTGTATATATGATCTTATGATATGGCTATTGGGTGGTAAGGAAATGTTTGGTAATGATTAACCATTGGAATGACTAATCAAGATCATATTTGGTGTTATGTATACTTAATGTGCTATCCAATCCATGGAAATTCATAAAAATGTGAAATTTGCTATAAACCAGTATCATACAACAGCAATAACGTGAGTTTGAAAAATCACTAAAGATAGTAGAGATAGAATTAGATGATGAGTAAAATATTAAATTGAAGCTTATTAAGTCTATTTTCATATGGAAGAAACAAAATAGGTAAATGAGTTTTATTTTCTGAGAAATTTGAGTTTTGGTGGAACAGGGTTAGAGTGATTTCTGAATCCCATGTTCTGACTTTATAAATTCACTAAAAATTGTACAAAAATACTTAGGAGTCATACTTTATATGTATAGATTCCTTATTGAGTCTAATTTTAAGATAAATAAATAGAATAGTCATCTGAATTCTGTAAAGAGATAAAAGTGATTCGTAGTGAACAGAGGTTAGAGCAGTCAAACACTGAAATAGGGGAAACTTTAACTAATAAACTGTACTAATTAGCCCGACCAAAAATTTTGGAAAAAATTTATTAAATAGATATATGAGTCTAGTTTCAGGGAAAATTTATGGATTTTAATTTTGATTTTTTTAACTTTAGATATGAATTTTTTAGCAACTGTGACGTAGATGGGCAGTTTATTACGAAAGGTGAAATAAATTGTTTGAAATTGTTTAAGTGATAATTTAAGTCTGTTAACGCCTTATGCTCGACTCCGACGATGGTCTCGGGTAAGGGGGTGTTATTTGGTGGTATCAAAGCTACGGTTTAGTCGGTTCTCGGACTAACGTGGCGTATGTGCGAGTTTTGCTATACATGCCATATATATTGTGATAGTGTGATGACTCCTAACCTTCAAAATGATTTTTTTTATAGTAAATGGATCCCGATCCAATTGTGGCCGGTTATGTAGAGAGCAATACACCAGCTCTTACTGAAGGGGCGATGCCGACTGAAAATTGACCTCCTACTGTTAGTCAAGGAGGAGTAGAAGGGGCTTGGAAAGCCTTTCTCCAGATGATGAATGCATGGTACCCCGAGTTCATTCGTACGAACCCGAATGCTCAACAACCTCCCCCGCATCCCTCGATTCCTCAACATGTACCCCCAATGCCTCAAGGTATGGATCTGATCAAATTTCATAGAACCCAGTTGATAGTATTCGTAAGCAAGGGGCTGAAGAATTCAGGGCAAATATTGATGATGATGCCGAGAAAGTAGATTTTTAGCTTGAGAATTCTATTCGGGTATTTGACGAATTGTCTTGTACACCTGAAGAGTGCTTAAAATGTGATATATCCTTGTTGAGAGATTCAGCCTATTATTAGTGGAAGACATTGATTTTAGTGGTACCGAAAGAGAAAGTGACTTGGGAGTTCTTTCAAGAAGAATTTCAAAAGAAATACATCAGTGAAAGATTTGTTGAACAGAAGCATAAAGAGTTTCTTGAGTTGAAATAAGGCAACATGACAGTTACTGAGTGTGAAATGGAGTTCGTTCGGTTGAGTAAGTATACTAGAGAATGTATTCCTTCAGAGGCTAAAATGTGCAGACGATTTGAAGACGGACTCAATGAAGACATCAAAGTATTTGTGGGAATTCTTGAGTTGAAAGAGTTCGTAGTACTTGTTGATCAGCCTTGCAAGGCCGAAGAAATAATTAAAGAAAAGAGTAAGGTAGAGGCTGAGACTAGAAATTTGAAGAAAAGACCGATGAGCAGTGCATTCCCACCGCAATCTAGAAAATCTAGAGATATGTATTCTCGTTCTCATGTTTGGGCCAGACATTTGTATGGGAATCGTAAGAAGCAAAACGCGGGTTTTAAATCTGAGACTACTTATGTGGCTAGTGTGGGAAATTCGAGATTTGTTAGACCCAAGTGCCAACGATGTGGTAGAAGTCACCTTGGTCCATGTAGAACTAACGAATGTTACCAGTGTGGTTCTCCAAATCATTTTATTAGAGACTATCCCGAGAGAATTGAGAAAGAAAAATTTCAGAGTGCAAAACCTAGTGGTGCAGTTTCGAGAGGAAGATCTTCGAGAAATGCTGGGAATGAGGCAAGCAGCAAGAATGTAGTCAGAGATTTAGCGTTTAAATTTGAAGCTAGAGCTCCGGCTAGAGCTTATGCCATAAGGGCGCGTGAAGATGCTTCATCTCCCGATGTGATCACTGGTATTTTCTCTCTTTATGATGTTAACATTATTGTTTTGATTGACCCCGGTTCTACTCATTCGTATGTGTGCATGAAATTGGTGTCTAATATGAGTATACATGTTGAGTCTACGGAATTTATGATTGAAGTGTCAAACCCGTTAGGCAAATATGTTATAGTTGATAAAGTATGCAAGAAATGTCCTTTGATGATTAGAGGTCATTATTTTCCGGCCAACTTGATGTTTTTGCCGTTTGACGAATTTGATGTTATTTTGGGTATGGATTGGTTGACATTGCATGATGCTATAGTAAATTGTAAACAAAAGGTTATTGAATTAAAATGTGAAAATGGTAAAATTCTGCGGGCTGAATCAGAGAATCAGAGGCATTTCCTAGTGTGATTTCTTCGATGTTGGCTTAGAGATATTTGAGAAAGGGTTATGAAGCTTATTTGGCGTATGTATTGAATACAAAGGAATTTGAGAAGAAAATTGAATCAGTTTCGATTGTATGTGAATTCGCGGATGTATTTCCAGAAGAGTTGTCGGGTTTGCTTCCTGTCAGAGAAGTAGAATTTGGTATTGAGTTGATACCGAGAACAACTCCGATCTCGGTTGCTCCATATAGAATGGCACCAATAGAGTTGAAAGAATTAAAGTCGCAGTTGTAAGAGTTGACTGACAAAGGCTTTGCGAAAAACTTGGTCTCGCAAAACCCTTGTCGGTCTTGCAACTGTGATTTCAATTCTTTCAGTTCAGTCGGGGCCATCCTATATGGGGCAATAGAGTTGTGTGTCATCCTTGGCATTAGCTCAATTCTGAATTCAACTTCTCTAACTGGAGGTAAACTTGGCAATTCCTCTTGAAATATGGCCGCATACTCGCACACAACCAGCAATGGTTCGATTTTCAATTCAGATGTAACGCCCTAGAATTTGGGCCTAAAAGTATTGGGCCTTGAGTATGGATCTGTAAGGAGGTTGTAAATAAGTATTTAACCATGCAAGGAAATGAAACAATTAAATGTCTCCTTTGGTGGTTAATGGCCCTGAGAAATGTTGGAGAAATCTTGGGTTCAAATCTGGACTTTAGCAAATTTTGGTTTCAAGTGAATAAAACCCTGGATGGAAGGCCTTTTAAATTTTTGTGTTAAATAAATGACACAAGGAAGCATGTGGTCTAGTGGTTGTGGCATCATTAAGGTTGCAAAGGAGCCTGGGTTCAAGTCTTGGCTCTTGCAATTTATTTTAATTTTTGCTCTTAAGTGAATCTGGACGTTGGTATGTAGGGCTTATATTTTATTACGATTGATTGATGACACAAGTGAGCTTGTGGCCTAGTGGTGGTGGCGTGGCATGATTATTGAGAGAGGAAGGGTTCGAATCCTATGTCAGGCAGGGAGTAATTATTTTTCTATTAGGGGACGGCAAGAGTTAGTGTTGGATTTGAACTCTGGTGATGAAGAGTTTGAATTGGTCTTGTGGTTGGTTATGGAGGATATCAGGGAGAAAATCAAGGAGATTTTCAAGGAGTTTGAGTAAGGAAGAGTTGTAACCGAAATGGGTAGCTTGATGATGCAAAATTCGACCAAGGGGTTTGGGGGTGTGCATTTTCGACAAATGGTATTAGTAGTGGCCGAATTACCTTTTAGGCATTTTGGGGTTTTCTTTAGCTTCTTTTCTCTCTAGTGCCGACTTCCTTGGCTATTAAAGGTCACCAGGTGCATTTTCGTGGACTGAGGCCGTTATGGGCCTCGATGGGTCGAAAAGGGTCGAGTGGGCCCAATAGGCTCATGGGCCCCACTCAGATTAAATCTATAATTTGTGATAAATATTGGACTGGGCTATATAGGTCACATAGTCGTAGCTGAATTTGGGCTAAATAGGCCCCAGGAGCGTGTAGGCCCACTTGGGCCCAACAACGGGTTTTGGGCCCATATACACTGTTCTTGCCATGTAGGTTATCCTAGTCACTCAAAGCAACGATAAACCTTCTAGGAGGTCGTAATAAGTGCCAAAATACCCTCGATTTGTATAATGACCGTAATACCCCTTTAAGGTAGAATGGCGATTATGCCCTTATGATCCATATGACTGATGTGCTTATGATTTACATATATGACTATACTTAGTATGACTTTGCATACACATATTATTTATGACATGGCATACTTCATGGGGTTGGGTTATTATTGACGGAGGAAGTGTACGGGTTGCAGCCGTTCTGTACAAGGCTTTCAGCCTTTCTGCGATACTTATGGCATATAGTCGTTCTATTAACTGACAGCGTTGATGCGATATTTACGGCCTTTAGCCGTTCTGTCTATGGCATTGAACCGTCCTGTTGACTTAGTGCCGCAACGGTGTTAAGCTTGGTGTGTTGGCTGGGTGGGTCAGTTTTATCCCCACATGGTGTGTTGGTTGGTACGGGCTGGGAATCTATCTGCATATCTACATCTGATACTAATTCTATATTGGGATTAGGCCCACCTAATTCCATTAATGGGCTAAGTCCCACCTGATACTATTTCTGCATACCGTACATCTGATTGTTTGTATTATAAGGGATTACACAATGAGTTTTCGCAGACTCACCCTTTTGTCTAACTGTACAGGTAATCCCCAGCCTTAGGCGATTTGAAGCTGCAAGAGACTCGGAGGTGGCCACACGACCGCTGATGCTCTGCTGTAGACTTTTTATTTGAATTTTATGTTTTGGGGTTTTAATTCTGTAATAAGGCCTTTGAGGGATTAATTTTTTAATTGGGCTTTTGATTTCCTTATTTAAGACTGCTAAACATGAATTTTCAAAAATTATTAACTATTTTCAAAAACACTTAAAAACAGACGTTTTTATATTTCAAACTTTAGTAGCTTCCACGATTTGAAATAACTTAAAGTATTAATGCCAGACATTAAGTAAATGTTTTTGACAAGATGATTTGCTAACCTCGAGCAAAAGGTTTTAATTATAAAAATGAACTTTTAACGACAACTCAATTTTTGAACGACGCTTTGATGTGACACGTCAGATTTGGCCATAACGTTTAGGCTGGGTTTGGGGTGTTACCTCAGATTCCTTTGTGTTCAATATATATGCCAAATAAGCTTCATACCCTTTTATCATATATCTCTAAACAACTATCGAAAATACCATCATTAGCAACTTCCCTGTATCATCTGGTTTAACCCGAAGAATTTCACCGTTTTCACATTTCAGTTCCATAACTTTCTGTCTACAATTCACTATAGCCTTATGTAGTGTCAACCAATCCATACCCAGTATGACATCAAATTCGTCAAACAGAGACAACAGCAAGTCGGCCGGAAAACAATGATCTCTAACCATCAAAGGAAATTTCTTACATACTTTATCAACTATCACATGCTTTCCTAACGGGTAAGACACCTTAATTACAAATTCTGTAGACTCGACAGGAATATTCAGACTAGATGCTAATTTCATACACACATACGAATGAGTGGAGCTAGGGTCTATCAAAGCAATAACATTAGTATCATAGAGAGAAAATTTACCAGTGATCACATCAGGAAAAGTTGCGTCTTCGCGTGTATGTATGGCATAGGCTCTAGCCGGAGCCCTAGCTCCGGACATCACTGCTATGTCTCGCATCACATTCTTACTACCGAACCCATTCTCGATATTTCTTGAGGGTCTTCCCCTAGAAGCTGTGCCACTCGGTCTTGGACTCTGAAATTTTTCTTTTCCCATCATCTCAGGACAGTCCTTAATAATGTAGTCTAGAGAAACACATTTAAAACAAGATCCTTCTCTCACTCTACAGTTGCCAAAATGACGTCTACCACATTGCGGACATTCAGCCTTGGAAGGTTTAGCGTTACCCATGCTTGCCACAGACGTAGCCTGAGATCTAAAACCCAAATTCTGCCTTCTACGATTCCTATATGAATGTCCAGCTGACACATGTGAACGAGAATACATCTCTCTAGATTTCTTAGACTGAGATGGCAAAAACTTACTCATGTACCGTTTCTTGTATCTCTTGCATCAGACTCAGCCTTCTTCCTCTCTTTAACCAAGTCTTCGGCTTTACAAGCCCATTCAACAAGTACCACAAATTCTTTCAACTCAAGAATGCCCACTAATGTCTTAATGTCCTCATTGAGTCCATCTTCAAATCTTCTACACATCTTAGCTTCGGAGGGTACGCACTCCCGAGCATATTTACTGAGTCTGACGAATTCTCTCTCATATTCACTAACTTTCATACGACCTTGTTTCAATTCTAGGAATTCCTTACACTTCTGTTCAATAAATCTTTCACTAATCTATTTCTTTCAAAATTCCTCTTGAAAGAATTCCCAAGTAACCCTCTCTGGTGGTACTACAGATATCAACGTTCTCCACCAGTGACACTATAACACCCCATACCCGTAACCCACGCCTGAGCGGAATACGAGGCATTACCTAATTCGATCTCATGAACCTAAACGTTCACAAGTCACCAAGACTCGATCTAATATAAAACTTTTTCAATTTCTACTTTAAACTTCTTGTTATGAGCCTACGAGCCCCAAATCGACCATTGAAAATTGTTAGGGATTAACCCGAGTCCTTAAACCATCTATAGAAAATTTGAATTTTAAACAAGGCACACGCCTGTGTGGAAGGGCAACACGCCCATGCGGCCATTTCGACATGGTCATGTGATGGCCCATGTAGCTCACATGGCCTAAGCAATACAGGGACACGCCCATGTCCTCCACCCGTGTGGAAATAATTTTAAATGCACACCTACAGGGTTTTCCACACGGCCTGGCACACGCCCGTGTCCCTGGCCCGTGTCCTTCACACGGCCACAACCCACCCGCATCCTAGCCCATGTGCAAAAATATGGACATTCTATTTCTGATGTCAGCATCCCCAAAATGTCACACAGCAATGTACACGCCCATGTGCTAGTCCGTGTCTATCACACTGCTGTGACACACGGTCGTGTCTCTGCCTGCGTGTTTACTACCATGCATACTGACTTGAAATTTTCACGTACAGGGGACACACGACCGAACCACATGCCTATAGGGCAGACCATGTGTCACACACGACCTAGACACATGCCCGTGTGTCTACCCGTGTGGACAATATAAGGCTATTTACCAAGCCTCTTTGCCACGCTTACTTACACAACTTACACATTAGCAACCACAGCCAATACAAGGCTATCTCAAGCAACCAAATCAACCACAATAAACAACATTTCATGTGTGCATTTTAGTCATCTATGAAGATAACATTTTTGTATATAAATCAAAATGAATATTAACCATCATTCGGGGCTTAATACAAAATGAAAGATTTATCCCAAGCCAACACATTTGGTCAATTTGATAATGACACAAAACACAAGTCTAGTTCCCTATACATGCCATATTCAAAAATATAAATCAAACTATACTGAATGCTTCAATTGAAAGTGTGATCGATATCTCTGACTTCCGTTGATCCTTGAGCTAGATAGGCGGCACTATAAAAAGAATGGATAAGGAGAGGGAGTAAGCATAAAGCTTAGTAAGTTGCACATAAATAAATTTACAACATAACTTTACCATTCATCAACAAGCTCATAATATACAATTGGGCATAAGTAACACTTACTCATCAATATTTAGTACACATCGTATATCATAAAATTGGGCTCACATTATATATATACCAAACAGGTACCTATACCACTCACAACACAATTATACTTTCCTCGTTAACTTGAAATCATAACTTTCATGGAACACTATCAAATATTCATTAAGCCTCAAACATGGGGTAAGGTGTCGATGCCATGTCCCAGACATGGTCTTACACAAGCTCTAGCATATCTGTGCCGATGCCATGTCCCAAACATGGTCTTACACAACATCTCGTAGCCAATGCATGTCCCAGACATGTCTTACACTGACTTACGTCTCGAGGCCGATGCATGTCCCAGACATGTCTTACACTAGCACTCGTCTCAATGCCGATGCCATGTCCCAGACATGGTCCTACACTGGCTCTCATGATGTGTCGATGCATGTCCCAAACATGTCTTACACTAGCTCACAATAACCAATAAGTTATGGCATGAATATCCGATTTATTTCTTAGGTTCAAAATGGGAACTCTACTATCTCTGTTACCATTATGCTTTCTCAATTCCAAAATCAAGCAATTCATGCTATATTAAATTCAAGTACAATTCAACACATACATTAACATTGTAGTTGTATTATTTACATACAACTTACCTCGGATTAAAAAATGTGGCAACTAGTCGATTTAGCTTATTTGCTTGGCTTTCCCCCAGTCTAGGTTCGGATTCAGTATTTCTTGATGTATAATAACAAAATACACTTATTTAGTCGCTTTATCAATCTAGGCACTCTACAATTCATAATTGGGCAAAATGACCAATTTTCCCCTAGACTTTTGCAAAATGACCATTTTAACCCTAAGCCCAAAAATCGATTTTTATCGAATTTCTTCATATCTTAAGCCTAACCGAACCCTTTTTACTCTTATAGCAACTCCAAATTCCTACTATTTCACATACTTAACATCTATTTTACAACTCATGTAAAATAGTCATTTTAGGTGTTTTCATGCTAACACCTTTCACAAAAGTTGTTCATAACACACCGAAGATCTATTTTCTTCCATAAAAACACAAGAAACATTACAAATCCTTTCATGGCAAAACCTTATGCTCATGATCATTTTGCAAAATAGTACCCTCATTTGAAAGCTCATGCTTCAAAGGTCTCAAAAGTACAAAAATATTCAAGAAAAGTCAATAAAATCACTTACTTGTAAAGACTTAAAGTTGCTGAAATTTCAAGCTCTTAAAACCCCATTTCATTGCTGAAAATTTCGGTGGTAGAGAAGAAGATGAGAAGGTTATATCATCTTTCTCTTATTTTATTTCTCCTTTAATCAATTTGCCATCAAACCCACCAAATTTAAACTTTTTGACCAAGTTTGTCACCTATGGTCGGCCATGCCTCCCTAAAGGGTCTAATTGCCCTTTAAAGACCGCCAATTTAGGTTCTCTAGCTATTTGGCACTTTTAGCTATCAAAATAGGGCTGTTGCATTTTATGCGATTTAGTCTTTTTTTCTCAATTAAGCTCACGAACGTCAAAATTAACTCACCAAATTTTTCATACACTAATATAAACATGCAATGACTCCAAAATAATAATAAAATAATTTATTCGACTCTGACTTTGCGGTCTCAAGACTACTATTCTGACTAGGCCCTAAATCAGGCTGTTACAAATACGCCCATCTCTCAACAAGGATATGGCACATTTTAAACACTCCTCGAGTGTATACGAAAACTCATGAAATAGCTAAATCGAGTTCTCTAACCAGAACTCCACTCTTTCGGCGCCATCATTGACATTTGCCTAAATTCTTCGGCACCTTGTTTCTGAATTCTATCAATAGGTGTTCTAGAAAACCTCATGAAATCCATATGTTGAGGTATCACAAGTGGGGGTTGAGGATTTGGGGGAGGTGGGGGAGGTTGAGCATTCGGGTTCGTTCGCACGAACTCCGTATACCATGAATTCATCATGTGGAGAAAGGCCTCTCTGCCTCCTTCTCATCTACTGAAAGTTTTGGGTCTATTTTCAGATGGAACTGCTCCTTCAGCTGGAGTAGGCGCGTTACTTTCTACGTCATCCGCCACTGCTCTATCAGGATCCATTTGCTATATAAAAACACATTTTAATATTGTCAGGAGTCGTCACACTATCATTACTTATATATATGTATGGCATGTATAGCTAGACTCAAGAATCGACTAAATCATAGCTCTGATACAACTAAATGTAATAACCCTTACCCTTACTCGAGACTGAGACAAGGTACGAGGCATTACCGTACATAAAAAGGGCATTTCTAGAAAATATGGGTCATAAAATTTCATTCCAAATTAAAACCAATCAATCAAGATCATATTATCCTTATTATGGACCTATGAGGTCCAAAACATACATTAAAAGAAATCTAGAACTAAACTGAGAACTTAAAAAAATTCTAAGAAAGTTTCTAGGTTTAAGCCTCACACACCCGTGTGGAGGCAATGCACACGCCCGTGTGCTTTGGGACACGCCTGTATCTCTTACCTGTATGGAATTACTAAAATTTATTTTTTATTTCGAACCTACAGGGGTTTTCACAAGGCCGAGCATACGCCCGTGTCTCTCACACGGCCTAGACATGCTCGTGTCATCGCTCATGCCCAAAAACTGGACATTCTATTTATGACGTCATCCCTCATTTAGGGGCACACGACCAAGGTACAAGCTTGTGCGCTAGGCCGTGTCCTCCACACGATTGAGACACATGGCCGTGTCTCTACCCATGTGTTTACTACCATGCATACTGACTTAGAAATTTTAGGTGCAGGGGACACACGACCATTCAACACGCCCATGGGGTAGAACGTGTGTCCCACATGGTCTAGACAAATGCCCGTGTGTCTACCCGTGCGGACCATTTAAAGGCTATTTTCCAAGCCAATAGTCACCCACAATCACTCATACATTCAAACATACTTTATAACATGCAACATGACATATTTAAGCACTCAAATATTCCACACCATGGCACTCTTACATCTTTATAAAGTCATCCTATTGCACATCTATTTGTTACACTATTTAGAGGCATTCCTCATCCTATTGCACATTTATTTGTTACACTATTTAAAGGCATTCCACACCAATTTCATGCATTATTAAACTTATTATCATGAATTCAAATTGTGCATTCATACTTATAGTCATTTTAAGCCATTAGGTCTTCCCTTATCCTTTAGCACCCAATTCATGCTTTACCATACATTCATCGATCAACAACATATCACATCATTATCATGCATTCACCAAGCAATAACATATCCTACCATCAAAACACTAGCACATGCATGCATGGGTAATTAGATTACAACCCAAATGATCAAATATGATCCATATCAAATGGCCGTTACAAAATGAATTATCATTATCTTAAGCCTTCACAATTTGGCCAAATAGCATGACACATATCACAAAATGACCAAGTTTCCTATACATGCCATACTCAAAATAATAACTTCACTATACCCAATAGTCTTTTGATAGTGTGATCAAATACTCCGACAACTTACGATCCCTGAGCTAGCTTGGTGAAACTACAAGGATGGAAAGAGAGGGGAGTAAGCAGTAAAGCTTAGTAAGTCCACATACAAATAATATGAAATGGTAGTAAGGAATCAACATGCAGAAACATAGCAACATATACATAAAAATTATTCATCATTCAAACCTTCTTGCTTACTCATCATACGGACATATATATATATGTTCTCATCGTAAATCGATCTTTATTAAGGCATTACTCATAAGTTCAGCATACATACCTGTGCTTATCGTAAAGTATCAATAACCATACCTCTTTTATATATCTTCCTCGAGACTCTCATTACATTCATTATATTACTCGTTGAACTCTCGGAATACTATTAGATACGTGAAAACCTTGCACATAAGTGCCACATATACAAACGTAGCCAAAGCTACCACATAACATGTAACACATCCATAATGAACTCGAACCTCTCAATGAGCTCGAATGTTACATGAATCGCATCCATAATAAACTCGGACCTCTCAACGAGCTCAGATGCCACATATCTCACGAACCCAGACCACTCAACGAGTTTAGACATCTTAGTTCCTAATGGCATGTTACTTGTATCTTAAACTATTCTTCAGGTTCAAACGGGGTTTTTCTCATTGCACATAGCATCTCCATCATAATTGTTCGTAATGTCGTGGATAACGACCATAATAACATTCATGCTTTCATAGAAATCAACAAGCATATGTTCATCATTACAATAAAACATTTACTACAATATCTATTAAAACATTAAAACATACTACAACACCACATTATTTGCATATGTACTTACCTCGGTACAAAATGATGATAATCGAGCTTAATCGTCGTGTACTTTATTCTTTCCTTGATCAAGTCCCGATTCACGTTTTTCTTGATCTATAATGCGAAATTTAACTTATTTATTATTCACATTGTTCAAATGGGTCCATAATTCATACTTTTGAAAATCTATATTTTAACCCCTAAACTTTACATATTTACACTTTGGTCCCTAGACTCATAAAATGAAATGCATGCATTTTCTTGGTTACCCAAGCCTACCCGAACCTTTACTATGCTCATATCAGCTCATATTTTCTTTTATTTCACATTATTACTATTCTCTTTTACACTTTTACAAACAAGTCCCTTGTTTAGGTGTTTTCACTAAAAATCACCTAGTAAAAGATGTTTATCATGCCTCAAACATTCATATTCCTCCATTAATCATCAAAATATATGTATGTCACACATGGGTCAAATTTTATACATGAACCCTAGCTTAAAATATAGTTAGAAATGGGTAGATCATGCTTTAAGGACTTCAAAAATGCAAAGAACATTAAAAGTAGGGCTAGAATGCAGTTACAATCAAGCTTGAAAATGTTGAACAAACCCTAGCTATGGTGTCTTGCAATTTTCAGCAATGAAGGAAGAAGATGGACACCAATTTTGACTTATTTTTCCCTTTTTATTCTTTTAATTACCAAATGACCAAAATACCCTTAGGGTTTCTCTTTTACATTTTTCCTATGCATGTCCATTTTTGTCAAAAATTATAGAAATTGGTCAAATTTCTAATTAGGACCCTCTAATTCAATATCTAATGAAATTTCATGCTTAAAGCTTCTAGAATGCAAGTTTTGCACTTTATTCAATTTAGTCCTTAAAATGCAATTAGACATTTTATGCATAGAATTTCTTCATGAAACTTTCACACAATCATGTATTCATAACTTAAACCTCATAAGAATCATAGAATAATTATTTTTATCTCAAATTTGTGTTCTCGAAACCACTGTTCTGACTAGGCCCTAATTCAGGATGTTACATTGGGAGCAATTCGGGACCAAACCGAGAACTTAGAAATTTTTTTCACTAAACAGAGTCACACGTCCGTGCAGATGGGTCGTGTAATCCCACACGCCCGTGTGGCTTGGGACACACCCATGTCCCTAGCCTGTGTAACTCTCTGTTTATGACGTCATGAACAAAATGTGGTCACATGGCCAAGGCACACGCCCGTGTGCTTAGGCCGTGTGAACAATTGAATTTTTTAATTTTTTTTCCATAAATAGGTGCATACTTCACATAGCCAGGGCACATGCCCATGTCCTATGACCGTGTCTCTCACACATCCGAGACACATGGTCATGTCTCAGTCCGTGTGTTTACTACTGAGCATTCTGTTTGAATTAATTAGGGTGAAGGGGACACACGGCCAGATCACACGTCCATGGGGCGAGCCGTGTGTCACACACGGTCTAGACACATGCCCGTGTGTCTACCCATGTGGACAAATTTAAGGCTATATTTCAAGCCGTTTGCCACCCTTATTTACACAACACATTCGTGGTTCCAAAGGTACTTAAACTCCCCCACGAATCTAGTTTGTATATTCAATTTCTCAACACTTTAGACTAGATTAAGACTTCATATCATAACAACTTTATTGTACCAAACACACATGTATCCATGAGCAATAATTATTAAATTTGTATCCATGCATTTTCATAACAACTCATACACCCACATAGGGATCATCATCATTCAGCCGTCATCCACCAAGATCCATACCATAATGGAATTGGCTCATACATGTATAAGTGAATAGGTTTACAACCCAATAGTCATTGTAAGCCAAATCTCATGGCCTTATACAAAATGAATCATAACACGCTCATAAGCCAACATATTGGCTAAACTAATATGACATATAACAAAACAACCAAGTTCCTATACATGCCATACTCAAAATAAAGAGGCTAACTATACCCAAAAGATCCGATTGATAGTGTGATCGAGTCTCCGACGCCCTTTGATCCCCGAACTAGCTTGACGAAACTATAAGAAAAAGGAAAAGAGAAGAAGTAAGCATAAAGCTTAGTAAGCTTATATGTAAATAATAAGCAATGAAAATATGTAATTTCAACACACACATAACATCACTCAATTCATCACATTCTCCATAATCACTATAATCATATCCTATCTTGTTCAAAATCTCACAATGCCTCATATAACTCAAAATCATAATCTCTATTTTCATCATACCAAAATTGTATTATTCTATATTCTCAATAACTATGAGTTTGGCGTACTTACCTGCACCCACTCAAGATAGCTATACCTCATTATTCTTTTGTCACATCCTAGGCTACCCATTGAAACGCTTGGAATACTAAGGGTTACTCAGGATATCATCTACACAAGGTAGGGTGCCAATGCCATATCCTAGAGATGGTCTTGCATGGGACCACATAACGATGCCAATGCCATGTCCCAGACATGGTCTTTTATGGGATCACACATATCGACGCCGATAGCCCAGCTATGGTCTTACACGATGTCTCATTATGATGCCAATGCCATGTCCCGAACATGGTCTTACATGGGATTACATAATGATGCCAAAGCCATGTCCCAAACATTGTCTTACATGGGATCACATGTCACTGCTAAAGCCATATCCCAGATATGGTCTTATACGAGAGTTCATCCACTCAAATGTCAAAACAATTATACCCTAAGTATTCCCGAGGTTCAATCGGCTTAAGTCACCACAATTCTTTAACAAATGACATCAGTGATATTCACCAAGATAATTAAACCATTCGTATAACATCAAATATTAAGCACAAAATAAAATGCTATATTAATTACACACAAACTTACCTCGATACAAAATATGGACAATTACTTCGATTTCGTCCAAGATCTTGCTCTTTCCCCGGTCTAGGCCCGGACTCCGTTTTTCTTGATCTATAATAGAAAATTTCACTTATTTAATATCCAAATTATTCAATTTAGTCCAAAAATCATTCTACGACAAAATTACACTTTTACCCCTAAACTTTGACATATTTACACTTTTGTCTCTAAGCTCGTAAAACAAAATGTGTCCAATTTCTTTGTTACCCAAGCCTAGCCAATTCATATTCCTTCTTATAACAGGCTACATTTTTCATCAAATCACATTTTTTAAACTTATTTTTGCATGTTTTGCAAATAAGTCATTTTTGGCATTTTTATGAAAAATCACCTAGGAAAAGATGTTTATCTAACACTAAACTTTCATATTCCTTCATAAATCATCAAAATACATGCATGACACACATGGGTAAATTTTTGAACATGAGCCCTAGCTTAAAACAATGGTGGAAATAGCTAGTTCTTGTTTTAAAGATCTCAAAAACATAAATATCATAAAAACGGGGCTAGGATGTACTTACTATCAAGCTTGAAAGGTTGAAGAAACCTTAGCTATGGTGACTCTTCAAATTCGACACAAGAATGAGAAAGATGAAGAGATTTTGGCTTTATTTTCCCTTTTTATTCTTTTATTTACCAAAAGACAAAAATGCCCTTAAGGCCTTCCTTTAAAATTTTACCTATGCATGCGCATTTTTGTCCATAAAAATAGAAATTGGGTAAATTGCTATTTTAGGGCCTCTAATTACTAATCTAAAGCCATTTCATACTTAAAGCTTCTAGAATCTTTAATTTTATAACTTCTACGATTTAGTCCCTAAAGTTAAATTGGACACTTTACACATAAAATTTCTTCATGAAATTTTTACACAAGCACGTAATCATATCATAGACCTCATAAAAATCACAAAATAATCATTTCTACTTCAGATTCATGGTCTCGAAACCACTATTCCGACTAGACCCTAATTCGAGATGTTACAAGGTTGATAGGGGTGTATAATATGGTGTCAAGGTTGATGATGGTGCATAATATGGTGTAGGATTAAAAATAGGGCTACTACTATATGCTCCAAATGACAAAAAGAACTCATTATTAAAAGGCTAAGCATACTGACTTAAGGTGCCATAATAGACCTTACATTCAAGTGCAGTGTTGATGATTAAGAACTCAATGCATTTGCTCTTGATTTCTTATTTATTGGGGGAGATTTTGGCCTATTACGATAAATTCATCTAATTTTTTTACAAAGATAGTAGATACAACTTCCCATTGCTTATAAACAATTACATGTAATCGAGAAAAGTTATGAATTTTTCATAGGAATTTGATTGCTTATAGGTATAAAACTATACCTATTGTCCCACAAATTAATATACTTAAAAAGCCTCATCCCCCAGTTTTGATTGAGCTTTCCCTGCAAGTCCACCTTGTGAAGTCAATTAAGGTTCTGAGGTGGCATAAAAATATATTGTACAAAACCAAACTGGCGTATCACTCGACCATTTTCATGCCACTTGATTGTTACAAAACATATTAGTGTCACTTTAATGTGCCAGAAATCCAAGTTCATCTTAAATTCCATCAAACTGCATGTACCACCCTATAGTCAACCCAATCGTCAAGTCTGAGTTATAGTATTCCACATTCATTGCCAAAGTAACTACAATCAAACACAATTCAATTTAACTATGAATACATTCTAATAATTATATTACTCATTTAAACTATATTATACAATCATTTTCAGGATTAATATGAGCTTATGAAAGCTCTTAAAATGAATCAGGATCACATAGGGACCAAATTGTAAAATTTGCAAACTATCAGGTTGACATCGCGACTTCAAGAGTTCCTCGTCATGACCACCTATAACACCCTTAACTCATTTCTGTCACCGGAACAGGGTTATGGAGTATTACCAGAGTTTACAGTACAAACAAACAGAATGTCAAACATTTCATAACATATCAATATTCATATCAAAAACCAATCAAAATATTCATATTGTCCCATATATGAGCCCTCGAGGCCCAAAATATGCATTAGAAACAAATCGAGACTAAATCAAAAACTCAAAGAATTTTTTAGAAAACAATGAAAAATTTCAAAGCTACAGGGGTCACACAGTTGTATGGCTAGGTTGTGTAGGCATTTGAAATGGGGACTCACAGCAATGTCCTAGCCAGTGTCCGTGCCCGTGTAACTCTCTGCCTTGGCCACATGGCCAAGCCACACGCCCGTGTGCTAGGCCATGTACCCTTCGAAGTAACCTCACACACCCGTGTGCCAGGCCATATAACAACCTGACTTGCAAACCTTTGAAAACTACAAGGCACACATGGCCATGTGTTACACACGATTGAGAGACAGGCTCGTGTCTCTGCCCGTGTAGATGAAATTAGGCCATTTTACAAGCCATATTTCTCACCTAATTTGGCATCAACCTACACTCAAATTTGTGCATATAACAAGCCATATTAAGGCATCTAAAACAAGCAAAATCAAGCTTTGAACATGTATTATATTCACATACAAGCAATATGCCCTTAGGCACCTCAAATGACAATTCAAAAACATGTGCAAATATATTTACAGTTTGCTTATTTAACCAACAAAGGCTTGACCAAAACTAAGCCATATTATGCCACCTAATTTACCCTTTGAAAACATACCAAAATGTACCATATATTACATACAAAACTAGCTCTAAATGGTCATATAATTCACATAGAACTTGTGCACTAAAAACACCAAATAAGTCATTCAAACAAGTACTAATTCACAACCATTCAAGGCTTATACAAAATGAATATTCAAACCATCATTTTACCTTCCGTCATTCTACCATATCAAGCCATACCTCAACCATATAAGGCAACTTATATACACATCAAAATATACCAATTGACCAATACAAGGCCAAAATGCAAACCAACCAAATGGTCATATCCAAAACCAAAACACATAGACTAATATTAGCCAAAATAACCTATACACGCCATTACAACCAAATTTAAACCAACCAAAAATACCAAAAGAGCCTGTGGATAATATGGTATAGCTCCAATAAGCTTTCAACCCGAACGAGCTTCCAATTCACTATAAAATATGAACAATAACACAGAGTAAGCATTTAAGCTTAGTAAGTTCGTATAGCATGGAATTTACCTTACCATTTATTCACATATAAGGTAAGTAAACAAAGAATATTCCAACATATATTGGCCAAATGCTTAAGCACATATACATCAACCATGTTAGTCATGTAAAGACATATATAAACCAAGCCATGGATGAGCTCAATAATTAATCAAATTCTATAAAAATGTATCATCCATTTCATATACCTATATACCATGTAATATCATTTTCCATGTAATTTATATATTTACCTGTAATAGCTCGTATCGAACTCATGTTACATCGTATCAGAACAACACCCGTTGAACCATTTAGATTATCGTTGGATACGAGGGATAGCTCACACATAGTGTGCTAAACTGTAATCTATCATGTACATGTATGCTCATACGAGCTATGAATCGGTATGCTCTCATGAGTTGAAAGGTATGCTCTCATGAGTTGAAAATCGGTAAGCTCATATGAGCTGAAAATCGGTAAGCTCTCATGAGCTGATCGGTAACCCTAATGACATGTCATTTGTATCCTATGTATTCCTAAGGTTCAAAGGGGGCTCGGTAATCGTCGTATGTCATTGGATATGGAATCGGTATTTATACAGGGCAATTTTGCAAATCACATACATATAATTCAATTAAAACATGAAAATACTCAATTTAATTACGTGAACTTACCTCGACGAGTACACATAGATACGGAGGCAATTAATCTGAGATTTCCTCTTTGTTACGATCTAACTCTGTATGAGGTCCAATTGGATCTATACGGATAAATTTAACTCAATTTAATATATTTATCAATAAATTTAGTCCAAAACATATTTTTGGAAAAATTACCATTTTGCGCTTATACTTTTAATTTCTTTGCAATTTAGTCTCTAAGCTCCAAAAATGAAATTCATGCAATTTAACCCTTACCCAAGCTTAACTGATTTTTATACATATTAATAGTAGCCCACATATTTCACAAATTTGTAAATTTTACCTTGAATTTATTACATTTTTAATTTAGCCCCTAATTGATAATTACATCAAAAATTCCTTTATAAAAGTTGTTTATCTTAAAAGAACCATTCATTTTCTAACATCAAACTCCAAAACTCAGGCATGTTCATCAATGGTAAAACCCTAACGGTTTAACAATTTCACAAATTAGTCCCCGGGCTAGCTAGATTAAGCTACAACGATACCAGAAACATATAAATCATTAAAAACGGGACAAAATCACTTACCAATTAAGCAAAAGAAGCTTGGCTGAACCTAGCTTTAAGAAAAATGGTTTCTTCTCCTTGATATTCGGTTGAGAAAGATGAAAGAAAAGATGATACTAATTTGGTTTTATTTTAATTATCATTTATTTACTTAATTAACTAATTAACCTTTATAAACTTTAATAAATACACAAAATGCCAAGCTATTATCATCCACTAACAAACTAATGGTCTAATTACCATATAAGGACCTCCACTTAAAGTCCTTTAACTATTTAATACCTTTAGCTATTAGAACTCAACTTTTTCAATTTACTCGATTTAGTCATTTTTATCAAATTAAGCATGTAAACGGTAAAATTTCTTAACAAAATTTTTATACAACATTTCTATCATGCTGTAGACCATAAAATAATAATAAAATAAATTTTTTAACTTTAAATTTGTGGTCTCGAAATCACTGTTCTGATTCCACTAAAAACGGGCTGTTACACCACCTCATTAGCTTGATCTCATTATAACATTAAGGACCCTAATGTCACGACGTGACCACCTAATTCCGGATGGTCCAAATGGTACAAAATTTGCAACACCTAAACAATCAACATATGAACCAATTCAATCATTTCAACAAGGATTCATCTTTCAAATATGTTTTCAACAAGGATTCATCTTTCAAATATGTTTACTTTTAAACATTAACAACTTATATACATATATATTACATCAAATTCAACATTTCAACTAAAACATATGGCAAATTCCATGATACTAACCATTTAACAACTTGATAGAAATACACATATATTCAACAAGTTATACATCATCTAAGTCAATTCATATGTACCAATCTCAATTATATAACCAACCATTTGCCCCCTACCAAAGTTTACCATTTCTAGCTTTACTTATCAACAAGATCTCATACTACACAAAACCAACTCAAAACTAGATACATGCCATTTTTCGGAACAAAAGAAACTATACACACATTTTTTTAGTCGATTGTCATGCTTTTGATGCTGATCACCTTGCAACCTTGAGATTCACCTATACGTATACACGGAATAAATAAATTGTATGTTAAGCATATCCCTCGTAAATGTTATTACCATCATGTACAACATATCCCTCTTAACATATAATTTTCAACCAAAATAGTTACCATTCATATGTCAAAAATAGGATTTTGCACATTAACATTTAAATATAAATCCATGAACAAGCATTTATAGCAATCAGTTTAATGTGTCATACCTTTCTTTCTAGTTAACAACAATAGATTCAATTTCAATTCAATTTAGCCTATATATGCATATCATTATCCTATTTTTGTATCTAATCTATTGGTTTTTCATGTTTCCATATCGACCCTCTAGCCCATATAACCAGTCAGCATGGTCTTTCACATGCTATCGATATTTGTATATCGCATATATGAATTTATAGAATCAGTCATCATTATCAAATCAACATAAGCATCATTTTACTTATTTAGAATTTTCTATTCCTTATAAACCTAACTCAAACTCGAACGGATACACGAATTCCAACCAACACTAATCTAGCACCTAGTGCCTGATTAGAACATCTGAAGTATATAAATTATGCCCAATGCTCATCGATATAATCAAAGTAAAAGGTGTGCAAAACACTCATCGAAACGTCCAAAGAAAAATGTCCGATGCTCATCGGCATATAGTCTAAGTAACTCGTACTCAATCTATCTTATGGAATGTTATCTATATCCGACTTTGCCCAAACAGTTAATAAGGTACCAATGATCCAATTTTCATTATACAATCCAATTCAGATATCATTTTTCATTCAATTTCATAATCACATTTCAATTCATCATCAACTCACAATTTTCTCATATCAAATAACATATTTAAATCCATTTTGATATCACATATCAAGTATCAATTAAATCATGCTACTTTCTATTTTGTTCAATTCGGTTCAATATCTTGATATTCAATGACAATCACAATGAATCAATTTATATGACCATTATATACTCACATCAATACTCAATCATGCAAGTAAGATGAATAAGCAAACAAATATATTTATCTCGAATCATAAAAGTACAAACTAAATCCTCTAGTTACTCGTCGACGACTCTTGCTATTCCTTTCTCTCTCGACAACCCATCATCGACTATAGCTACATATGATAGTTCAATAATTAACAAATATCATATTTCACTCAATTAACATTCAAATCAAAAGCCATACTTAATTTTCATTTTATTCAATTTAGTCCCTATACTTGAAATATGTGTATTTTTCGATATTTAGCTTCAGATCAAAATCCAATTTCCCATTCTTTCATTAGGGACCCTATACTTTATATTCCTAACATAATTTCATGATAGGTTTCATTTTCTTCAATTTGGTCCCTTATGTTACAAAGTTAACTAACAAGTTTATTATCTTTACAATTTAATCCTTTTCATGATCTAAGCTTAATATTAATCAAATTCAAGTCTAATTTAACAATTTCTCTACAATGGAAACTTTATAAAAACTTAAAAATTAAACAAATTGATATATGGGCTAGCTAAATCAAGATCCCATGATTATAAATGTATAAAAATTATATAAAATTACCTTAATTTACCTTAAGAATCTTCAATGGTTGAATGTACTAGCTATAGTGTTTTCTTCTCCCTTATTTCATCTTTACTAATTGTTGATGGCTTGGGGAAGATGACAACTTTGTTGTCATCCCACTAACATTTCTATTTATACTAAGTTTAACTTTAATTAAACTTGTTTATTTACTTTAATTAAATTTTAATTAATTTAATCTAAAAATTAATTAAACTAAATGTAATCATCATCAACATCCACTATCTTATGTTAAATTTGATTTATTTACCACTTTTATCCTTTTGATAATTTCTATCTATGTCTGACACCACTATCCCATCACTGTCTTCGGATTAGGGTTACAGAGTATTATAATACAATTCCATACATTTAACTTCAAATAGAAATAATTATGCAAATTAAATAATAACATTCAATAACTCATTTTAATCAAGGTAGAAATAAACTTGTGGGCCTTAAATTGAGCCTACGGTGCCATAAAAATAGTTTAGGAATGTTCGGGGATCATTTTGAAACCAAATAGAAAAGTTTGCAAAAATTGACAAATTTTGAAAACAGGGGTCACATGGCCATGTGACATAGCCCAGATCGTGTGAGTATTCGATGTATGGGACACACGGCCGTGTCATAAGCCATATGCCAAAACGTGTGTGCATTCGAAGTTTGGTCACACGGTCGTGTCGCCGGGAGGTGTAACTCTCTGTGACAATGTGTATTTTTTAAATATGATCACACGGTTGTGTCACTACCAGGTGGTGTGAAGCTTGCACCTAAAACAATAATGACACATGTCCACATGGGGTGGCCGTGTGTGGCACACGACTTTATGACAACCCATGTCCCAGGCTGTGGGCACATTTAAAAAGCTTGCATTTCAAGTCATGTTTCTGCCAAAACTTAAACACCAAGCCAAGTTATTTTTAGCTACAATTTCATGCTCAAACACATTAAATCACACCCAAAAACATGTCAAATTTACTTGACCTATGTCTGTAACACCCCTAACCCGTATCCGACGTCGAAATAATGTTACAAATCATTACTAGAGTTTTCAATTCATACGAACACATATTTATAAATATTTCATATCTTATCATTAAACATATTAAAACCAAGCCAAAACATACATATTGTCTCTTACACGAGCCTTTCAGGCTCAAAATAAGCGTTAGAAACAAGTTGGGACTGAAATTAAAACTCAGAGAATTTTTTAGGAAACAAGGATAATTTTCAAAACTGGAAGGGTCACACGGCCATCTAGCCAGGCCACGTGGGCATTTGAAGTAGGGACACATGGCTGTGTCCCAGCTCGTGTCCATGCCCGTGTAACTCACTAACTTAGGTCGCATGGCCAAACCACACGCCCGTGTGCCAGGCCGTGTACCCTTTGAAATAACCTCACACACCCTTGTGTCAGGCCGTGTAACAGCCTGATTTGCAACCTTTTGAGAGCTATAGGGGACACACATTCGTGTCACCTGGCCATGTGTCACACACGGCTGAGACACATGCCCGTGTCTCTACTTGTGTGAAGGAAAATAGGCCATCTTACCAGCCCATTTTGCTCACCCAACTTGGCAAATACCTACAACCAAAATTAAACATATACACAAGCCATAACAAGGCATCAAAATCATGTATATACAAGTCATAACATTTGGTATAATATCATACAACCAATATGCCCTTAGGCACTTCAAATGACAATATGTAAACATGTCTAACTATGCACTCATTTTGGTCAAACTGATCAACTAACTTCCAACTATATTTGTATTAATTCATACCATTGGTATCACTTACCAAAGTATACCAAATTGTACTAAGTATACCATTCAACTACTAGAATCAATATTCATATATGTCATTCATAACCAAGTACCAATATACCATATTCCTAACAAGTCACATGACATATATAATATGCATATTCACTATTATCATTTCATCATCCATTATTCAAATATATCAAACCAAACATCAACCATTTTAAGGCTACTTATATACATGTCAAACCATGCCATTACACCAACAAAATGCCAAAACACAAGCCAAGTCAAATGGCTATATCAACAACCAAAACACATAGGCCAACATTAGCCAAAATATCTATACATGCCATTATAACCAAAATTAAAACATCCAAAAATACTGATAGAGCCAATAGACACTGTGATATAGCTCTGACAAGCTTCCGATACACTATAAAACACGAAAAATGACACAGAGTAAGCATTTAAGCTTAGTAAGTTCGTATCACTTAAAATATAACTTACCATTTAATCAAAAAATAGGTAAGATAAACATAGCATATCCCAAAATAATTTGGCCAAATGCCTAAGCACATATACACCAACCATGTTAGCCATGTAAATACATACACAAACCAATAATCATGGATGAGCATAACAATTAGTTAAGTTTCATATACATGTAACATCCAATTCAATTTTTCATATATCATGTAACAACATTTCCATATAATTCATATGCACCTCTGTAATAGTTCTTAATGAACCCTTACCATTTCATATCAGAATAATGCCTGTTGAACCATTTAGAATATCATTGGATACCCGAGATAACTCACACATAGTGTGCTAAATCATATAATTGTAATCCGTCAAATCCTGTACATGTATGCTCACACGAGATGTAAATCTATATGCTCACATGAGCTGTAAATCGGTATGCTCACGCGAGCTGTGAAAATGGGCCTGCTCACACAAGCTGTAGGTCAAAACGTAGCTACACGATGTTGCTCACATGAGCTGTGGAGTATCCGTAACACATGTTGGACCTTAGCCATCGGTAGGATGTTCAGGACCAGCACCCGAATCATGTAAACCCTAATGACATGTCATTTGTATACTACGAATTCGTAAGGTTCAAATGGGACTCGGTAATTATCGTACGTTGTTGGAGATACAATCAGTATATGTGTATGACATTTCACAACACATGCATAATTCAATTAAAAACATATAAACTTGATTTAATTACACAAACTTACCTCGACGAGTATACGTGGATACAGAGGCGATTAATTCGACACTTTCTCTTTGCCCGGATCTAAAGCTGTACGAGGTTTGTCTTGGTCTATACAGATAAATTTAACTCAATTCAATAAATATTTTATTCAATTTAACCCAAAATCATATTTTGGAAAAATTATCATTTTTCCCCCATACTTTTAATTTCTTTGCAATTTAGTCCCTAGCTCATAAAAATGGAAATTTACAAAATTTCACCACAACCCACTATGGCCAAATATCAACTAGGTCCCTAGCAAGCCCCATATTTCATTTGTTTCACAAATTCACCATGTAAAATTTTCTATTTTTCATTTTAATCCCTATTTGACAATTTTATCAAAAATCACTTAACAGAAGTTGTTTATATAACAACAACTATTCATTTTCTTCCATAACTCATCAAAAAAATATGCATATTCATTAATGGAAAAACCCTATAGTTTAAAATTTTGCAAATTAGTCCTCGGGCTAACTAAATTAAGCTACAATGGTCCTGAAAGCATAAAAATAATTAAAAAATGGGACAAAAATTACTCACATGCACAAGGACTTAAGTTGGCCGAACCTAGCAAGCTTTAATGGCTTCCACTTCTTTGAAATTTCGATTAGAGAAAGAAGAAAAAGATTATACTTTGATTTATTTAATTTAATTTTATCTTTGATTTACTCATTACTTAATTAACCTTAAAAATTAATCAAAACTTCAATAATGCCGAACCATTACATTCCACTATCTTCATTAGTGGTCTAATTACCATATAAGGGCTCTCACTTTAAATTTCTATAGCTATTTAATATTTTTAGCTACAAGAACTCAACTTTTGCACTTTACGCCATTTAGTCCTTTTTATCAAATTGAGCATGTAAACGGTAAAATTTCTTAACAAAGTTTTCATATGGTATTACTATGATGCTATAGGAAATAAAATAACAATAAAATAAAATTTTAAACTTTTGGTTTGTGGTCCTGAAACCACTATTTTGATTTCACTAGAAACAGGATGTTACAAGGTCTAATCGATATGCCATCATTGTCACCTCAATTCACATTTCTATAACAAACACATTAAGGTATTCGTTAAAACTCTCAAATCATATATCATCTCATTCTAAAACTTACCATTACTTTTCTCATTCAAACGTATACATTCATATTATATTTTCAAACACTTATATAAAACTTATACCAAATGACCAAAACACAAATATATAGATCTTTACAAACCAAAAGGCAAAACATAGATATATACATGTGAGCCAATACCTACTTAAAATTTCATTATCCAACCTTAAGATGTATCATAAGTAATAAGCATCCAAAACATATACATGACAACTATTGCATGCCATATAACCCAAAATAAACATATCATAGTCTACCAAAATATATCTAGATAGTGTGATCTTCAAGTTGATCCGATCGCCCGATTCCAAAAAACGTTATATACAAGGCAACAAGAAAATAATGTGAGTAAGTCTCTACAGAGCTTAGCAAGTTTGACAATTTAAATGATAAAGCTTATTGAAAGAAACGTAGCAATTATAATAACAAGAGTTTGTAACGATCTAGTTTAGACCCTAGTCGGAATAGTGGTTTCAGGACCACAAATTTGAGTCAGAAAAATATTTTTAATATTATTTTCCATGTTTATATTATGTGAATTATTATGTGTGAAAATTCCGTATGAAAATTTGATCGTTTGTGTGTTTAATTTGATAAAAGGACCTAATCGAGTAAAATGAAAAAGTAGCTTTCTATTTGTTAATGTGCTAAATTGATATGGCTTATTAAAGTAAAGGTCATTGCATGTCAATTATACCATTAATTTTAATGGTGGACAACGATGGACATGTAGTTGGTAAATTTAATGATATAATGTAAGGGTAAAATGGTAATTAATGCATTAATATATGATTAATAAAACAAAATGCATGAAATTAGTTCATTATTACTTGTTATTGTCGAAAATATCAAAGAAAAATAAAAGAAAAAGCTTGCTAGGGTTCGACACTTTGATCACTTGATTAAGGTATGATTTTTGATCGGTTTTTGATAATTTCTACGTTTTTGTGATTGTTGCTTGGTAATCTTGTAACAGCCCGATTTAAAGCCTAATCGGAACAGTGGTCTCGGGACTACAAATATGAAGTTATAAAATTTAGTTTATTATAATTATGAGGTTATAACATGATTATATTCGTGCATGAAAAATTTGGTGAGTCAATTTTAACGTTTGTGAGCAGATTGCAAAAGAGGACTAAATCGCATAAAAGGTAAAAGTTGATTTTTAGTACCCCCAATGTGTTAAATAGCTAGAGAATTAAAATTAGGGGATTTCAAAGAGTACTTTGATCCCTAGAAGCAAGGTGTCCGGCCATAGGAAGCAAAGTTGGTCAAATAGTCAAAGTTTAAGTGAATGATGTCATGAGTTGGTGATAAAATAATGCCTAAAAGCCTAGCTATTATTTTTCTTCTTCTCCATGTTTTCTCCCCACCAAAAATATCAGCAAAAGAGGGGTTTTTGAAGCTTTGGAATTTTAGCAACTTATTACCTCAACAAGTAAGTGATTCCCATGTCCCTAGTTAATATTTTTTGCGCTTTTGAAACCCTTGAAGCATAAGCTTTCAAATGAGGGGTCTATTTTGAAAAATGGTTAAGAGTTTAGGGTTTTCCATGAATTTATTTGTGATAGTTGCTATGTTTTCATGGAAGAATAGGTGTCCTGGTTGTGTCATAAATAACTTTTGTGAAAGGTGTTAGCATAAAAACACCTAAAGGGACTATTTTGCATAAGTTGAAAAATAAGTAATAAGTGTGTGAAATAGTGCACTTTTGGAGTTTGATATAAGAGTAAAAAGAGTTTGGCTAGGCTTGAAATACGAATAAATTCGATAAAAATAGATTTTCGAGCATAGGGTAAAATGGTCATTTTGCCAAAGTCTAGGGGCAAAATGGTCATTTTACCAAAGATGTGAATTTATGATTGCCTAATTGTAATTAGTGACAATAAGTGCATTTTGTTATTATAAATCAAGATTTTCCAAAATTGAACCTAGACCGGGGCAAAGCCAAGCAATCCGACTAAACTGAGTAGTCCAGTACATTTTGTAAATCGAGGTAAGTTGTATATAAATAATACAACTACAATGTTAATATATGTTTTCAAATTGTCATTGAATTGATATAGTATGAATTTCTAGATTTTGAATTGAGATTGCATATTAGTGATTGAGATAGTAGAAAGATCTAGTTGGGACCCTAGGAAACAAACCAGATACTCATTCCATAACATTCGGATTTCTTGTGTGCCAGTGTAAGACATGTCTGGGACATACATCGGCCCCATTATGAGTGCCAGTGTAAGACCATGTTTAGGACATGGCATCGGCGTAGAGATGAGTGCCAATGTAAGACATGTCTAGGACATGCATCGGCCTCGACGATGATAGCCAGTGTAAGACGTGTCTGGGACATGCATCGGCTAAAAGTTGTGCTAGAGTAAGACATGTCCGGGAAATGATCAGCACGTATATACGAGAGCTAGTATAAGACCATGTTTGGGATACCGCATCGGCCTCGATGAGGATAGCAGTGTAAGACCATGTCTGGGACATACGCATAAGGGCGTGTGGAGCCTTAAAGCATGAATTTTCCAAGTTTTTCTTGAGCCATCGATTTGATCTCGAACCACCTCGAATGTATGTTTTGGGCCTTTTAAGCCCAAGTAAAGGACAAGTTGCTTATAAAACGAAAAGTTTTAAATTGATCAAAGTTTTATGGCCTGATTTCCTAAGATTGGTTGAGTTTAAGTTCGGTAGCGCCTCGAACCCTATTCTGACGCTGGATACGAGTGAGGGGTGTTACATTTATTAGTAATAGAGCATGGTTTAGTAAGTTTTAGGACTAACCTAGCTAGAGTACGAGTCTAACTATACATGCCATAAATATATATTGATAGTGTGACAATTCCTGAAAATTATATGGATCCTGATAGAACCACGGCGGATGATGTTGAAAGTAATGCACTGGCTCCCGCAGAAGGGACTGCGCCAGTAGAGAGCAAGCCCGTGAGTATGGGCCAAGACAGAAGGGCTAGGGAAGCCTACCTCCAAATGATGGATGCTTGGTATATAGAGTTTGTTCATGCAAATCCAGACACTCCACCTCCTCTACCTCCCCCAATTTTTCAGTATGCCCTGGTAGCTCCATAAGGTGTGGACATGTTCAGAAGAGAGAAGCCTCTGGTAGATAAGATTCAGAAACAAGGGGCCGAGGAATTTCTGGCTAATATAGATGATGACTTGGAGAGAGCAGAGTTTTGGTTAGAAAATATCATGAGGGTATTCTATGAACTGTCATGAACGCTTAAAGAGTGCGCGAAGTGTGCCGTGTCACTTCTACAAGACTCAGTTTATCGTGGTGGAATACTCTCGTGTCTATGGTACCGAGAGAAAGAGTAACTTGGGAATTTTTCCAAGAAGAGTTCAGAAAGAAGTACATTAACCAGAGGCTCATGGACCAGAAAAGGAAGGAATTTTTAGAGTTGAAACGGGGTAATAAGACTGTGACAGAATATGAGCATGAGTTTGTGAAACTCAGCAAGTATGCACGGGAATGCATATCCACTAAAGCTACTATGTGTAAGAGGTTTGAGAATGGCCTTAATGAAGATATCCGAGTATTTTTGGGCATCCTAGAGTTAAGATAATTTGTGATGCTCGTTGAAAGAGCGTGTAAAGCAGAAGAGCTGGTGAAAGAGAGGAGGGAGGCGGCCTTTGAGTCACGAGATTTAAAGAAAAGACAGATAGGGAAAGCACATCAGTCCTCATCTAAGAGATCAAAAGAATTTATTACCCGATCGAATGTTTCAGTAGGGTATTCGAGGAGAAGCAAGAATTAACAGAATATGGCGTCTAAAGCCCAAACTACTTCGGTTGCTAGTGTTGGTAGTACTTAGCCAAATAGGCAAGAGTACCTGCAATGTGGGAGACGCCACTTAGGCGAATACCGAGTAAATGAGAGGGGTTGTTTCAAGTGTGGGTCACTATACCATTTTATTAGCGTTTGCCTTGAGATGGAAGAGAGAGAGAGGAAGCAAGAAATGAAGGCAAGCAGTGCTTCGTTAAGGGGTAGACCGCAAAAGAACTTCAGGAGTGGGGCTAGTAGTAAGGGTACAGCAAAAGATGTCGCAGTGAGGTTCGAGGGCAGAGCACTTGCAATGACTTATATGCTATTCGTGCCCGCAATGAGGCAGAGTCTCCTGATGTGATCACGGGTACTTTTTCTATCCATGATATATCTGTTGTTGCATTAATTGATTCGGGGTCTACCTATTCCTATATCTGTATGGATTTGATGCCTCGTATAAATATGATAGTAGAGTCCACTGAGTTTGTGATAAAAGTATCCAACCCTTTAGGTAGACACGTGCTAGTTGACCAAGTATGTAGGAGTTGTCCTTTGACAATTAGAGGTCATTGTTTTCCGGCTACTTTAATGTTATTGATGTTCAATGAGTTTGATGTAAGCCTCGGGATGGATTGGTTGACTTCCCATAGTGTTGTAGTGGACTGTGGGAAGAAAATTATTGAGTTAAAGTGTGAATATGGGAATATTCTTCGGGTTGGACCAGGTGACTTGGATAAATCTCCTGTGGTAATATCTTCTTTGACCACTAAAAAATATTTGAGAAAAGGGTATGAGGCTTATCTAGCTTTTGTGATGAATACTCAAGTGTCTGAGTCGAAGATTGAATCAGTACCAATGGTTTGTAAGTTTATAGATGTTTTTTCGGAAGAGTTGCCCGGATTACCTCTAGAGAGAGAAGTTAAGTTTAGTATCGAGTTAGTTCCTGGCACGATGCCAATCTTGATTGCACCGTATAGAATGACCCCCACTGAGTTGAAAGAGTTGAAAGTACAGTTGCAAGAATTAACATATAAAGGTTTTGCTAGACTGAGTTATTCACCATGGGGTACTCCGGTACTTTTTGTGAAAAAGAAAGACGGGTCGATAAGGTTATGTATCGACTATAGACAACTTAACAAAGTAACAGTGAAGAACAAGTATCCCTTGCCAAGGATCAATGATCTCTTTGATCAATTGAGAGGAGCCACTGTATTTTCTAAAATAGATTTGAGGTCGGGTTACTACCAGCTAAAAGTCAAGGAACAAGATGTGCAGAAGACTGCTTTTTAGATGAGATATGGGCATTACGAGTTTTTTATTATGCCTTTTGGATTGACAAATGCCCCAGCAGTATTTATGGATTTGATGAACAGCATCTTTCGACCATACGTCGTCATTTTTATCGATGACATATTGATTTATTTGCTTAATGAGAATGAGCACGCGGAGCATTTGGGGACTGTGTTGTAGACCTTGAGGGATAAGTAACTTTATGCCAAGTTTAGTAAGAGTGAGTTTTGGCTCAACGAGGTCAGATTTTTAGGACACATTGTATCGAGTGACGGAATCAAAGTTGACCCAAGTAAGATTTTAGTTATTGTGGAATGGAAACTGCCGAGGAATGTAACAGAGGTTTGAAGCTTTTTGGGTTTAGTCGGATACTACAGACGGTTTGTAAATGGATATTCTATGATAGCTACTCTGATGACTAGACTACTGCAAAAAGATGTCAAGTTTGAATGGACAGAAGAATGCCAACAGAGCTTCGAGAAATTAAAGGCTTTGTTGACCGAAGCCCCAATTTTAGTGCAACCAGAATCAGGCAAGGAGTTTGTAATTTATAGTGACGCCTCCTTAAATTGTTTAGGGTGTGTGCTCATGCAAGAAGGTAAGGTTATAACCTATGCCTCGAAATAGCTTAAACCACACGAGAGAAATTATCCAACCCATGATTTAGAGCTAGCGTCTGTAGTGTTCGCACTAAAGATTTGGAGACACCATTTGTATGGAGGGAAATGTCAGGTATTCACCGACCATAAGAACTTAAAGTACTTAATGACTCAAAAGGAGTTAAATTTGAGGCAATACCGATAGTTAGAGCTATTAAAGGATTCTGAGTTGATTATCAACTACCATCCAGGAAAGTCGAACGTGGTCGCCGATGCATTGAGCAGAAAGTCCTTATTTGCATTGAAAGCTATGACAGCCCATTTGGCTTTATTGGATGATGGTTCGATTTTAACAAAGTTGAGAGCTAGACCAATGTTTCTACAAGAAATTTGTGAAGCTTAGAAGAACGATGATGAGTTAGAAGCCAAGAAGACTCAGTGTGAGTCAAGTGTTGAATCAGATTTTTGAATTGATCGACGGATGTTTAAAGTTTAAAGATAGAGTTTATGTACCTAAAGAGAGTAAGCTCATTCAAAAGATTTTACGAGAGGCACATGGTGGTTATTTGTCCATCCACCTGGGTAGTGTAAAAATGTATAACGGCCTTAAGAAAATGTATTGGTGGTCAGGAATGAAAAGAGACATTTCGGAGTTTGTCTCTAAGCGTTTAGTGTGTCAGCAAGTAAAGGCTGAACACGAAGTGCCTTCCGGATTACTTCAGCCTATTACGGCTCCCGAATGGAAGTGGGATCGGATCACAATGGATTTTGTGACGGGTTTGCCACTAACCCCGAAAAAAGAAAGATGTAGTATGGGTTATTGTCGACAGACTAACTAAGTCAGCACACTTCGTACCAGTGTGTACCGACTACTCCCTTGAAAAATTGATCGACTTGTATGTTTTTGAGATTGTATCGATTGTTTCAGATTGAGACTCGAGATTCACCTTGAGGTTTTGGAAAAAGTTACAAGAGGCTCTAAGAACCAAGTTGAGTTTCAGCATGGCTTTTCATCCACAAACTGACAGACAGTCAGAAAGGGTAATAAAGATCTTAGAAGACATGAGATGTTGTGTTTTCAAGTTTCAAGGAAGCTGGGAAAAATACTTGCCATTGGTTGAATTTTCCTACAACAACAGCTATCAATCGAGTCTGAAAATGGCACCTTATGAAGCCTTGTACGGGCGAAAGTATCGAACACCCTTATACTGGATCGAGTTGATAGAGAATCAGATTCATGGGGTTGATTTAGTAAAAGAAGCTGAGGAGAAAGTTAAAGTGATTCGTAACTGTCTGAAAGCCGCCTCGAATAAACAAAAATCCTATGCAGATTTGAGACGAAAGGAAATTAAGCTTGAAGTCGGTGATAAGGTATTTTTAAAAGTTTCCCCGTGGAGGAAAGTCCTCGGGTTTGGAAAAAGGGGCAAGTTGAGTCCTCATTTCATAGGACTTGATGAGGTTATCGAGAGAGTAGGACCTTTTGCCTACCGTTTGGAATTGCCACCAGAATTAGAAAAGATTCACGATGTGTTTCATGTTTCCATGTTACACTAGTACAGATCAGACCCTTCGCATGTGATTAAGCCGACAGAGGTGGAGATTCTTCCGAACATGACTTATAGTGAGGACCTGGTGAAGATTTTGGCCCGAGAAGTCAAACAGCAAAGAAATAAGAGTATACCACTTGTAAAGGTTTTGTGGTAGAGACATGGGATCGAAGAAGCCACATGGGAACCCGAGGAGTCTCTTCGAGACCAATACCCGAATCTATTCTCCGGTAAGATTTTCGGAGATGAAAATTCCTAGGAGGAGAAATGTAACAGTCCGATTTAGGGCCTAGTCAGAATAGTAGTCTCGGGACCACAAATATAAAGTTATAAAATTTATTTTATTATAATTATGAGGTTATAACATGATTATATTAGTGCATGAAAAAATTGGTGATTCTATTTTAACGTTTGTGAGCCGATTGCGAAAAAGGACTAAATTGCATAAAAGGTAAAAGTTGATTTTTAGTACCCAAATGTGTTAAATAGCTAGAGAACTAAAATTAAGAGATTTTAAAGAGTAATTTGACCCCTAGAAGCAAGGTGGCTGTCCATAAGAAACAAAGTTGGTCAAATAGTCAAAGTTTAGGTGAATGATGTCATGAATTGATGATAAAATAATGCCTAAAAGCCTAGCTATTATTTTTCTTCTTCTCCGTGTTTTCTCCCCACCGAAAATATCAGCAAAAGAGGGGTTTTTGAAGCTTTGAAATTTCAGCAACTTATTACCTCAACAAGTGATTCCCATGTCCCTAGTTAATAATTTTTGCGCTTTTGAGACCCATGAAGCATAACCTTTCAAATGAGGGGTCTATTTTGCAAAATGGTTAAGAGTTTAGGGTTTTTTCATGAATGTATTTTTGATAGTTGCTGAGTTTTCATGGAAGAATAGGAGTCCTAGTTATGTCATAAATAACTTTTTTGAAAGTTGTTAGCATGAAAACACCTAAAGGGACTATTTGGCATAGGTTGCAAAATAAGTAATAAGTGTGTGAAATAGTGAAATTTTGGAGTTTGATATAAGAGTAAAAAAAAGTTTGGCTAGGCTTGAAATACGAAGAAATTCGATAAAAATTGATTTTCGAAGAGAGGGGTAAAATGGTCATTTTGTCAAAGTCTAGGGGAAAAATGGTCATTTTACCAAAGATGTGAATTTATGATTGCCTAATTGTAATTAGTGACTATGAGTGCATTTTGTTATTATAGATCAAGATTTTCCAAAATCGAACCTAGACCGGGGCAAAGCCAAGCAACCGACTAAACCGACTAGTCGAGTACATTTTGTAAATCGAGGTAAGTTGTATGTAAATAATACAACTACAATGTTAATGTATGTATTCAGATTGTCATTGAATTGATATAGTATGAATTGCTGGGTTGTGAACTGAGATTGCATATTAATGATTGAGATAGTAGAAAGATCTAGTTGGGACCTTAGGAAACAAACCGGATAATCATGCCATAACATTTGGATTTCTTATGTGCCAGTGTAAGACATGTCTGGAACATGCATTGGCCACATTATGAGTGCCAGTGTAAGATCATGTCTAGGACATGGAATCGGCATAGAGATGAGTGCCAGTGTAAGACATGTCTAGGACATGCATCGGCCTCGACGATGATAGCTAGTGTCAGACGTGTATGGGACATGCATCAGCTAAGAGTTATGCTAGTGTAAGACATGTCCGGGACATGCATCAGCACGTATATATGAGAGCTAGTATAAAACCATGTTTGGGATATCGCATCGACCTCGATGTGGATAGCCAGTGGAAGACCATGTCTGGGACATGGCATCGGCAACTTATCCCATATTTGAGGCTTATAGAATATCCGGTAGTATTCAAAAATGTTCGACTTCAAAGATTACGAAAGTGATTTAATAAGGAAAGTATAATAATGTTGTGAGTGGTACAGGTACCTATTTAGTATGCATAAGTAATGAGCTCAAATTTGAAAATGTGATTTGAGTGGACGGTAATGAGTAAGTCAAGTTTATATTTACCTTTGAGCTGTGAGTATGATGACTAATGGTGAAATTGTTGTTGTATATTTATTTATATGCAACTTACTAAGCTTTATGCTTACTTTTCTTCCTTTCCCCTTTTTTTTCGGTGCTGTTTAATTAGCTCAAGGAATCTTTGAAGTCGGAGATATCGATCACACTATCAATCGAAGCATCTGGTATAGTACGAATCTTCTTTTGTGTATGGCATGTATAGGGCTAGACTAGGATGTTTGATTTATTAAGAAATGGCTTAAGTCAAAAGCCCTTCATTTTGTATCAAGCCTAGAATAATGGCTATTATTCATTTTGGTAAATACTTATAATGTTCTTTCTATGTATGAATTGATATCCATTTTGGTTAAATTAGTATATTGAAATGATCTTGTGTAGGTTGTGTAAAAGGGGTGACAAAATGGATTTGAAATGGCCTCCTTTTGTCCACATGGGAAAGACACGCGGGCATGTGTCTAGACCGTGTGTGACACATGGCTCACTCCTATGGGTGTGTGTTATGGTCATGCGTCCCCTGCACTTAAAATTTTAAGTCATTGCTGTACACGGGCAGGCCACATGGGGGTGTGCCATAGTCGTGTTTTAAAGTCAGTATTGTACACAGGTAGGCCACACGAGCATGTGTCATGGCCGTGTTTTAAAGTTAGTGTTGCACATGGGATAAGGGCATGGGCGTGTCTTAGGCCACACGGGCGTGCGTGACCATATGGTCTATACCCACACGGGCGTATAAAGCCTTAAAGCATGAATTTTCCAAGTTTTTCTTGAGTACTCGGTCTGACCCTGAACCACCTCGAATGTATGTTTTGGGCCTTTTAAGCCCAAGTAGAGGACAGGTTGCTTATAAAATGAAAATTTTTATATTGATCAAAGTTTTATGGCCTGATTTCCTAATATTGGTTGAGTTTAAGTTCGATAGCGCCTCGAATCCTGTTTCAGCGTTGTATACAGGTGAGGGGTGTTACAAATCTATCAAGCCCATGTCTCAAATTCTGAATTTGATGATGATTTTAATATATTTCATTGATGAAATTATGAGTTTTATGAAGTTTGATGATACTATATGGAAGCTTGATGTTGTTTTATAATGTTTTGTCTTTGAATTTTTGATGAATTTGAGAAATTTGGACTAAATTGTGAAAATGATATTTTGAAGGACTAAAATGTGAAATAAATGAAATATATCGGCTTATATGAACACTATGAAAATTCGGCTAAGCATGGGTATACGAAAATTTTGTGTCTTTTGTGATTTTATGAAATACGGACTAAAGTGTTGAAATGTGAAAATGTGAGGGCTAATTTGTAAAATGCCCTGAATATGTGTTTTTGGATTGTTTTGAATGAATGTGAGATTGAACAAGTCAAATTTGATTGTGTTTAGATCAAGAACCCAAAAAAATAGAATTAGTCGGGGAAAGCTGAAAGTCGTTGAATAGTCTCTCATTTCTGTTCATTTCCATACGAGGTAATTCAATATACGAATAAATGTGTTTGAAATGATTTATTCATGCTTATATGATATTGAATTGTGACAAATGGCTATTTAAGCTGAATATGGAAAATCCAAGTTTCGATATTGCGACAACGTCCGAAAAGCCCCGTATGAACCATAGGAATAGTTAGGATACATATGTCATGACATAGGATTTTCGATATGTGTTATCATGTAAGACCGCGTTTGGGACGCTGGCATCAACTTGTGATTTACGTTTAAGACCATGTTTAGGACACCGGCATCGTATTTGATTTCGTGTAAGACCTTGTCTAGGACAGTGGCATCGATATTTGATTACATGTAAGACCACGTCTGGGACGTTGGCATTGTATGAGCTTTTCGAGCTATCTGCTTATCCTTATGATTCCGAACTGTTCAATAGGCATTTTCAAGAAAAGAATGAATATATGAAATGTGTATCCGATTCAAGTACGTTTGAAATGTATACTATGTTTGAGAATAAAAGGTAAGTACATGTGCTAGTGTTCATATGTGATATAAGTATGAGAAAATATGCTATATGTGCAAATGTATATGAACTATGTGATTTGTGATAGTATCTGGTTATGAAGTAAAAGTATTTTATGATGTTTATATGCTTAAAATGATAAGTTTATTTTATATGGCTTACTCAGCTTTTGAAAGCTTACTTTGTGTGTGTTTACAATTCTTTTATAGATATCGAAGCTACTGGAAGCTCGTAGATCATTGAGGATCATCACCACACTATCGAACTCTATTTTAATACATTTTGAAAGTGTAAATATTGGAGTATGGCATGTATAGGCTAGAGGTAGTTGAATATGTTTTGTGAAGTGTATATTTAGCCATGTGATATGGCTTAAATATGGTTGAACTTATGGTTTGATTTTGGTATATGTTATGTGATGCAAATTATGCTTATGTGATGTGTTTATGAATGACCAAATGAAATGGTCAATTTTGGTAAGTTTTGGTATGTGTAAATTTGTGAAATTGGTAAGTTTATAGCATGTGATTGAATGAAATAAAATAAGGTTATGAAACAAATGTATAGATATGATTTTGTCTTATGTTTTAGCATAATTTGGTATGAATATTAAGCATGAAATTGGTTGATAATGTTACATCATGATTGGTGTATGTATTGCCTGTGAAATGGTTGAGCATTTGGTATGCAATTGATGTTTAATTGTTGTTTGTAGGGAGGGACCTTAAAGGGTGGTAAATTGGCCTTGAATGGCCTACTTTTGCCCACGCGGGCAGAGACACAGACGTGTGTCTCAGTCGTGTTGCTCGAGGGCCATTTCGAAATGAGCCTAGGCAGACCATACAGTCACACACACAGGCCTGTGCTAGGCCGTGTGGCCCAGTCAGTTTTGACCACGGGCTAGACACACGGGTGTGTGGTCAACCGTGTGGCCAAGTTAGTAGCCTCCTTAGTTTTCACACGGCCTGGCACACGGGCGTGTCTTGTGGCCGTGTGGACAAGCCAGTATATATGCCCTGTTTTGACATGGCCTATTCATACGGGCTTGTGATCTGTACAACTTTGAAAAATGTTTAAGTTTTGAAAAAAAAATTGTATGGGCTCAGTTTAGACCCAACTCCTTTCTAATACATGCTTAAGGTCTCGATGACCTTTATAAGGGACTCTATGGTAATTTTTGATTATGATTGTAGATGATGTATATGAAATGTTAGTAAAATGTTTCGATTTATCTGGTAATGCCTTTAACCCTAGTCCGGCGACAGACATGGGTTAGGGGTGTTACATTTGGTTGGTATCAGAGCTACAGTTTAGTCGATTCTAGGACTAACATAGCGTATATGAGTCTAGCTATACATGTCATATTTATGAACTGGGATAGTGTGATGAATCCTGACAATGAAAATGTGTTTTTATATAGCAAATGGATTCCGAACGAGCCGTAGTTGACGATGTCGAGAGCAATGCGCCTACTCCCGCGCAAGGGATAGCACCATCCGATTCTAGACTGGCTATGAGTAGGCAGGATAGAGAGGCTAGACAAGTATTCTATCAAATGAGGAATGATTGTTTCACCCAATACATTAGAACTAATCCAGCTGTTCAACAACTACCAACCCCGATCAATCCTCCGCAAGTTCCTGTTATGACACAGGTTAATTCGAATCAGTTGAATAAGCCTCCAGTCGATAAAATTAGAAAATATGGGGCCGAAGAGTTTCGAGCTACCACTAGTGATGATGTTGAGAGAGCCGAGTTTAGGTTAAAGAATACGATAAGAGTATTTGATGAATTGTCTTTTACTCCGGATGAATGTATAAAATGTTCCGTTTCACTTCTGAGAGATATGGCGTATCACTGGTGGAAGACTTTGATATCAGTGGTTCCGAGAGAGCAAGTCACTTGGGATTTCTTTCAAGCTGAATTTCAAAAGAAATACATCAGTCAAAGATTTATTGTCCAGAAACGTAAAAAGTTTCTTGAACTTAAACAAGGCCGTATGTCTGTTGCAAAATATGAGCAAAAATTTGTAAGATTGAGTCAGTATACTCGAGAATGTGTATCTACTGAGGCAATAATGTGCAAAAGATTCGAAGATAGTCTGAATAAAGATGTTTGTTTGTTAGTCAGGATTCTTGAGATCAAAAAGTTTGTAGTGCTTGTTGAACGAGCATGTAAAGCTGAAGAGCTCGGGAAAGAGAAAAGAAAAGCTGATTCAAAAGCTAGAGAAGTACGAAAAAGATCATCAAGTAAGCCATTGCAAAGAAGTGTCGAGATGATTATAGCCGTTCAAAGGCTAATGTGGGACATACGAGTAGAGATCGTACGAGATCACATTCGAGTTTCAGCGCTCCAGCTAAATCTGTTACCAGTGTTGGAAATGTTCGATTTGCTTGCCCTGAGTGCAAACACTGTGGTAAAAGACATCCCGAAAATTGTAGATTATATGATTGAGCTTGTTTCAAATGTGGATCATTACACCATTTCATCCATGATTGCCCCAAATCTGTTGAGACAGAAATTATACAAAATCCGAGACCTAGTGACACTTTAGCTTAAGGTAGCTCCCAGAAATTCAAAAAATGTGAGTGGTAGTCAAAGAGGGACTAAAGACATTGCTATTCGATCTGAGGCTCGCACACCTGCCAGAGCCTATGCCATTCGAGCTCGTGAGGAAGCTTTGTCTCCAGATGTCATTACAGGTACATTTACTCTTTACGATACTTTTGTGATTGCATTGATAGATCCTGGATCGACGCATTCTTATATATACATAAACTTAGTGAATAGTAAGACTTTGCTTGTAGAGTCTATTAAATTTGTGATTAGAGTATCGAACCCCCTAGGCAAATGTGTTTTGGTTGATAAAGTTTGCAAAATTTGTCCATCAATGTTTCGAGACATTTGTTTTTCTCCTGATCTGAATTTATTACCTTTTGATGAGTTTAATATAATTCTGGGTATGGATTGGTTAACCTTGCATGATGCTGTTGTGAATTGCAAATGAATAACTATTGATTGGAGATGCAAAAATGATGAAATAGTTTGAATTGAATCCAGTGATTTAAATGGGTCACCGGCTGTGATTTCGTCAATGAAAACTCTAAGTAATGTGAGAAAAGGTTGTGAAGCTTACTTTGCCTATGTTATTGATTCGAAAGTGTCAGAAAAAAAGGTTGAATCAGTGCTTGTTGTCTGTGAATTCCCTGACGTGTTTCCTGAAGAACTTCCGGGATTACCTCTGATACGAGAAGTGGAATTTGGCATTGAGTTAGTACCGGGAACTACTCCAATTTCGATAGCTCCGTATAGAATGGCTCTGACCGAACTAAAAGAATTAAAGTCTCAATTACAAGAATTAACCGATAGAGGGTTTGCTAGACCGAGTTTTCACCTTAGGGTGCTCCTGTTTTGTTTGTGAAAAAGAAAGATGGTACGATGAGAATGTACATTGATTATCATAAGTTGAACAAAGTAACTATCAAGAACAAGTATCCTCTGCCTCGAATTGATGATTTTTTTTATTAGTTGAAGGGAGCTACTATGTTTTCAAAGATAGATCTGAGATCGGGCTATTATTAGTTGCAAGTAAAAGATTCAGATATTCCGAAAACTGCAACCAGAACGAGTTATGGCCACTATGAATTCTTAGTTATGCCTTTCTAATTAACAAATGTACCTGCTATCTTTATGGATTTGATGAACAGAATTTTTAGATCGTATTTAGATCGATTTGTTGTCGTATTCATTGATGACATATTGATTTATTCACGTGATGAATCTGAGCATGCGAGCATCTGAAAATAGTGCTACAGACTTTGCGTAATAAGCAATTATATGCGAAGTTTAGAAAATGTGAATTCTGGTTACGAGAAGTCAGTTTTCTGGGCCATATTGTATCAGCATCAAGTATCCGAGTTGATCCGAGCAAAATTTTAGCTATTTTGGATTAGAAGCCTCCAAGAAATGTCTTCGAAGTTCACAGTTTTCTAGGACTTGCTGGTTATTATAGACGGTTCGTAAAAGGCTTTTCTATGATTGCAACTCCATTGACGAAACTGCTTCAAAAAGATGTGAAGTTTGAATGGTCCAAAAAGTGTCAGAAAAGCTTTTATCAATTGAAAGCCCTATCTGAAGCTCTAGTGTAGTACAGCCCGAATCGAGTAAAGAATTTGTGATCTATAGTGATGCTTCGTTGAACGGTTTGGGATGTGTTTTGATACAGGAAGGCAAAGTCATTGCTTATGCTTCGAGACAATGAAAGTCGCATGAAAAGAGCTATCTGACGCACGATTTGGAATTAGCTGTAATTGTGTTTGCTTTAAAATTTTGGCGCCACTATCTGTTTGGTGAGAAATGTCATGTATATTATGATCATAAGAGTTTGAAATATCTGATGACTCAGAAAGATCTGAATCTGCGACAAAGAAGGTGGTTAGAATTGCTAAAAGACTATGAGCTTGTGATTGATTATCATCCAGGAAAAGCAAATGTTGTTGCTGATACTTTGAGTCGAAAATCATTGTTTGCTCTACGTGCGATGAATGCTCATTTGGTTGTATCCGATGATGGTTCAGTTTTAGCCGAATTAAAAACATGACAGTTATTCATTCAACAGATTATCTAAGCTCAGAAGATTGATAATGAGATTTTGTCAAAATAAACTCAGTGTAATTTAGATTCTGATTTAGAATTCAGAGTTGATAAAGATAATTGTTTGAGATTTTGATATCGAATTTGTGTTCCGAGAAATCCAAAATTGATTCAAATGATTTTGAATGAAGCTCAGAATAGTCATTTATCTATTCATCCGGGTAGTACAAAAATGTATAGTGATCTGAAATAGCTTTATTGGTTGTTTGGTATGAAGCGTGATATCTCTGAATTTGTTGTAAAATGCTTAATTTGTCAGCAAGTTAAAGCTGAACATCAAGTGTCATCTGGTTTGTTACAACCGATTATGATTTCGGGGTGGAAATGGGATAGCGTGAAGATGGATTTTGTTTCGGGTTTGCCCCTATCTCCGAGAAAGAAAGATCTAATCTAGGTTGTAGTAGATCAATTGACGAAATCAGCCCATTTTATTCTAGTACGAACCGGTTATTCACTTGATAAGTTAGCTGAGTAATACATTTTCGATATCGTGAGATTGCATGGTGTGCCATTATCTATTGAGTCAAGCAGAGATTCGAGATTCACATCGCGATTTAGGAAGAAATTGAAAGGTGCTTTGGCTACAAAATTGCACTTCAATACTACTCTTCACCCGCAGACAGATGGTCAATCCGAGCAGATTATTCAGATACTCGAGGATATGTTGAGATGTTGCATTCTTGAGTTTGAAGGTACGTAGGAACAGTATTTACCTTTGATTGAATTCGTTTATAAAAACAATTTTCAATCGAGCATTAAATTGGTACCGTACGAAGCTTTATATGGTAGAAAATGTCGAACACCATTGTATTGGTCAGAGCTCAGTGACAATAAAATACACGGGGTTGATTTGATAAAAGAGACTGAATAGAAAGTAAAAGTAATTCGTGAAAGTTTGAAAGTAGCTTTTGATCGTCAGAATTCATATGTAGATTTGAAACGAAAAGATGTTGAATTTGAGATCGGCAACAAAATGTTTTTGAAAGTATCTCCATGGAAAAAGTACTCTGATTCGACAGAGAAGGCAAATTGAGCCCGAGATTCATGGGCCGTATGAGATCATAGAGCGTGTCAGACTAGTAGCTTATCGGTTAGCATTGCCAACTGAGCTAGAAAAGATCCACAATGTGTTTCACGTATCGATGCTTCGACGATACAGATCCAACCCTTCGCATGTGATTACTCCATCTGATATTGAAATTCAGTATGATATGACTTATGAAGAAGAACCGATACGTTTCTTGGCACGCGAGGTTAAAAAATTGCTTAATAAGAAAATTTCGTTAGTAAAAGTTATGTGGCATCGACACGGTGTTGAAGAGGCTACGTGGGAGCCTGAAGATGCTATGAGACATCAATATTCGGATCTGTCTAGTGGTAAGATTTTCGGGGACGAAAATCCCTAAGGAAGAGAGATAGTGGTTATGACCCTAGTCGAAATAGTGGTTTCGGGACCACAAATCTGAGTTAGAAAAATATTTTTAATATTATTTTCTGTGTTTATATTATTTGAATTATTATGTGTGAAAATTCCGAATGAAAATTTGATAGTTTGTGTGTTTAATTTGATAAAAGGACCTAATCGTGTAAAATGCAAAAATGGCTTTCTATTTGTTAATGTGCTAAATTGATATGCCTTATTTGTGCCATTAATTTTAATGGTGGACAATGATGGACATGTAGTTGGTAAATTTAATGATATAATACAAGGGTAAAATGGTAATTGATGCATTAATATATGATTTATAAAACAAAATGCATGAAATTAGTTTATTATTGCTTGTTCTTGCCGAAAATATCAAAGAAAAAGAAAAGAAAAAACTTTCTAGGGTTCGGCACTTTGATCACTTGATTAAAGTATGATTTTTGATCGGTTTTTGATAATTTCTATGTTTCTGTGATTGTTGCTTAGTAATCTATCAAGCCCATGTCTCAACTTATAAATTTGATGATGATTTTAAGATATGCCATTGATGAAATTATGAGTTTTATGAAGTTTGATGATACTATATGGAAGCTTGATGTTGGTTTAATATGTTTTGTCTTTGAATTTTTGATGAATTTGAGTAATTTGGACTAAATTGTGAAAATGATGTTTTGAGGGACTAAAATGTGAAATAAATGAAATATATGAACACTATGAAAATTCGGCTAAGCATGGGTATACGAAAATTTTGTGTATTTTGTGATTTTATGAAATAAGGACTAAAGTGTTAAAATGTGAAAATGTGAGGGCTAATTTGTAAAATGCCCTGAATATGTGTTTTTGGATTGTTTTGAATGAATTTGAGATTGAACAAGTCAAATTTGAATGTGTTTAGATCAAGAACCAAAGAAAACGGAATTAGATCGGGGAAAGTCGAAATTTGTTGAATAGTCGCTCGTTTCTGTTCATTCTCGTACGAGGTAAGTCGATATACGAATAAATGTGTTTGAATTGATTTATTCATGCTTATATGATATTGAATTGTGACAAATGGCTATTTAAGCTGAATATGGAAAATCCAAAAAAGTTCCAATATTGCGACAATGTCCCCGTACGAACCATAGGAATAGTTATGATACATATGTCATGACATAGGATTTCCGATATGTGTTATCGTGTAAGACCATGTCTGGGACGTTGGCATCGACTTGTGATTTACATGTAAGACCATGTCTGGGACATCGGCATCGTATTTGATTTCGTGTAAGACCTTGTCTGGGACAGTGGCATCGATATTTGATTACATGTAAGACCACGTCTGGGACGTTGGCATTGTACGAGCTTTCCGAGCTATCCCCTTATCCTTATGATTCCAAACGGTTCAACGGGCATTCCAAGAAAAGAATGAATTTATGAAATGTTTATCTAATTCAGGTACGTTTGAAATGTATACTATGTTTGAGAATAAAAGGTAAGTACATGTGCAAGTGTTGATATGTGATATAAGTATGAGAAAATATGCTATATGTGCAAATGTTTATGAACTATGTGATTTGTGATACTATCTGGTTATGAAGTAAATGTATTTAATGATGTTTATATGCTTAAAATGATAAGTTTATTTGTATATGGCTTACTAAGCTTTTGAAAGCTTACTTTGTGTGTGTTTACAATTGTTTTATAGATGTCGAAGCTACTGGAAGCTCAGGGATCATTGAAGATCATCACTACACTATCGAACTCTATTTTGGTACATTTTGAAATTGTAAATATTGGAGTATGGCATGTCTAGGCTAGAGGTAGTTGAAATGGCATGTATAGGATAGAGGTAGTTGAATATGTTTTGTGAAGTGTATATTTAGCCATGTGATGTGGCTTAATTATGTTTGAACTTATGGTTTGATTTTGGTATATGTTATGTGATGCAAATTATGCTTATGTGATGTGTTTATGAATGACCAAATGAAATGGTCAATTTTGGTAAGTTTTGGTATGTGCAAATTTGTAAAATTGGTAAGTTTATAGCATGTGATTGAATGAAATAAAATGAGGATATGAAACAAATGTTTAAATATGATTTTGTCTTATGTTTTAGCATAATTTGGTATGAATATTAAGCATGAAATTGGTTGATAATGTTATGGCGTGATTGGTGTGTGTATTGGTTGTGAAATGGTTGAGCATTTGGTATGCAATTGATGTTTAATTGTTGCTTGTAGGGAGGACCCTTAAAGGTTGGCAAATTGGCCTTGTAAATGGCATATTTTTGCCCACACGAGTAGAGACACGGGCGTGTGTCTCAACCGTGTTGCTCACGGGCCATTTTGAAATGAGCCTGGGCAAACCACACAGTCGCACACACGGGCGTGTGCTAGACTATGTGGCCAACTCAGTTTTGACTACGGGCTAGACACACGAGTGAGTGGTTAGTCGTGTTGCCAAGTTAGTAGCCTCCCTAATTTTTACATAGCCTGGCACACGGGCTTGTCTTATGGCCGTGAGGCACATAGCCTGTTCACACGGGCATGTGATCTGTACAACTTTGAAAAAATTTTAAGTTTTGAAAAAAATTTGTATGAGCTAGGTTTTGTCCCGACCCCTTTCTAATACATGCTTAAGGTCTCGATAACCTATATAAGGGACTCTATGGTAATGTTCGATTATGATTGTGGATGATGTATATGAAATGTTCGTAAAACGTTTCAATTTGTTCGGTAATGCCTTTAACCCTAGTCCGGCGACAGGTATGGGTTAGGGGTTTTACAGAGTTAATAAAAAGTGTTTCCTGTCAACTACAATCATTAACAGGTAAGTATATATATGCAGTCATGTACGAGTTACATGTTGATACAATCATATGGGAACATTCAATAGTAGCAACAATGTTTTCAAGGAATTCATGAATAATCTTCAAACAATTTAATGACAAATCATTTAACATTAGAGAATATTGCCCGATGAACGATATATGAATATGAGTACTCTGTTATTCATCCAAAAAAGGCCAAAAGCTCAAATGAGCCAATCCAACCAAAAACACGCCTTGGCACCAAGTGCCTTAGCTCGTAGGCTAACATCCCTCTAAAAATACGCCTAGGCACCAAGTGCCAATCTCGAAGGCTTTACTTCTGCCCCTGATAACACGTCAGAATCAGTGTATAAACACAAATTAGGAATTAGCATTTCACCACAAGCCAATCCTTTACAGTGCACACTATAACCTATTGGCATGCCAATTATACTCAATCCTATGATCACCCGGCTCAAGAGATTTCATCACTAAAAAAAGTTCCAAGCAATTTACTACTTCAATTTGTACTATTCAACATCGAACAATTAATTCAACATTTAGCAACTAATTTCTAATTCAATACATTACAAAATATACTAAACTAAACCGAACGACCAAGGCTAAACTGCGGAGACAACGAAAGTTCTGGGACTATTCTGCAACTTTCCCTTTTCCTCGGTTATCAACTTGTTCTTGATCTATAAAATAGTTTATTTCAATTATTAATCTCAATTTCATATAATATTCAATTTAATACACATTTATCCCTATCTATAACTTTTCACATCTGCTCCAAACTTTTACACATTATTCGATTTAACCCTAAAACTGAAACAAAATTATTTCTCAATTACTTCATATACCCAATTTTTGCGGAATAATTAGCCTATATAAACAGCCCTTAGATTCATAAATTTTTCAATGAGCTCCGTCCAATTTCACATCTAATCTATTTAATCATTAACCTCAAAATTACTAAAAATCACTTTACAATATAATCATATCTAACAACCAAGCTCCCAACAAAACCAATTAACATAAAAAAAAATTTAAAATTATCAATGGTAAATTTTTAAGCATTCGACAGTTTCACAATTTAACCCTTAATTTAGCTAGACCTCAAGACAACAATCACAAAAATATAAAATTTAAGAAAAATAAGTGAAGAAAACACTTACATGCATTAACTTTTGTTTTGCAGAATTTAAAGCTCCTCTAATGGAGTTTCTTGGCTTGAATTTTCGGTGGGTGTACTAAAAAAGATGATGATATTTTATCTTCATTTGTTTTATTTCATTATTAACGAAATTTTCTTTTTAAACTTAATATTAACTTAATATTTCAATTCTAACATGCATGAACCATCCCACTAATAAACCATATGGTATAATTTCCACTTGAATCCCTCTATTTATATTTTCATAACCACTTAACTCTATAACTAATAGAAATTAATTTTTGTAGTTTTTACAATTTAGTTTTTTAATTAATTAATTATCTAAATATTAAAATTTATGAACTATGACATTAATGACCTCGTAAATATTAAAAATTAAATATTTACGGACTGATATGTCGGAATTGTGGTCTCGAAATCATTGTTTTCAACACCACTGGAAACGGGCTGTTACACTATGTCCTCAAGTTTTTTCATAATTAAAACTCAATACCAATTAGAATTTTACAATTTAGTCCCTAAATTTTAATTAACTACTTTTCAACTAAATTACTTAATTGATCTTTATTATATTTTTAAAATAAAGTCATAAATATTCATATTTTGTATTTACGAACTTAGTTTATAAATATAGGATTTCAAAATCGTATCTTTCAGTACTCTTAAAATTTGAGTCGTTAGACTGCATTATTGTATTTTAGAATTTACGTACAACAACCATTCAAACTATATTTCTTTTTACATTTGATTAGGAATAGGAAACTAATAAATTATCGGTACTTACATTATTCTAATGGAACTGGTAATTATTACCTCTACTTTTGCTTGTTGATCTATTAGTAATCAAATTTATGATTCTGATAATTATTCCACCTGTTAAAAAATAATAATATTAATAAATTATTCTTACCTTATTAAGGGGGAATTTGAAAGGAAAGTTATTACTCGACGATACCACCCTCATGATTCCAGAACGAGCAAACATCAGCTAATTTCAACATGATTTGGATTTGTCGCCTTACACAACTTTTGTTAAATAACATACAATTAATATTAATAATTTAAAATTAAAACTTTCTTTAAATTAAATATATATAGTGAATTATAAGAGGAAAGCAAATCCCAAATAGTAATATGACTCTAATCTAGGCTATACTTGGAGTAGTAAATATTCTAATTATCAAATCAATACACAAGATTCTCGTTAAATTAAATATATTAATATACAAATATTTAACATACAATTAATATATAAAGTAATAAAATAACATGCAAATAATTAACATACAAATAAATTTCTAAGCAATAAAGTAATAAATTATTAAATTTCTAAAATATTTTACAAAATTATAATTGCACAATTTAATATATGTGGTTATTATAATGCATGTAATTCTCAACATTTTAAAATTATAATTTATTATTTGATATAAATTGTAAAACAAATGTTGAAAAAAATTTAAAAAATCATATAATTGATAGAATAGAAGGAAAATAACGATTAAAAAAAAGGAAAAACAAAACACTTTCACATACCCTCCAATCGAAAATTCTTCCCAAAGTTCCGAGCACAAACACAAATATCCAAATTTTATAATAATAAAAAATACCACTTAAATTAAATTTGTCCTATTCAAAACCGTCCACATGAGCGGTGTGGTGGTGTTTTTTTGTTTGTTTGGCATGATGCTTGTATTCTGATTACTTTTTACTTTATTTTTCTATTTTTTCAGCGAAACAAATATTTTACTGAAATTAGAAAAAGTACAACTATTGTCATGAAAAACCATAACCAACTCATCTGAATTCTCACCTAATATCGCAACCTTGTAGCAAATATGATCCGAGATTCTCGGATCAACTTGTATCCCCAAAGTCCTATAATTTTTTACTTCTAAGTCTCATTAATTATCTTGGAGCTTTCTTTTTTTAAATAATAATAATAATAATAATAAAACACGTTCATCATGCTTAATGTAAAATACAATTATCTCTATGACTTTAAAGAGTAAACATTTTTTTTCCGATTTGAAGAAAATCTCAAATGTTTTATTAAAGTCTATTTATTAAATAAATTTTAAATAAAAAGACAATTATACCATTTTTATCTATGTATTTTTTTTATTTAGTTTATTCATTTCTCTATTTTCAATTACAAAAATAATGAAATTTAATCAAACATTGAAATTGTATAAAACTAAATATATTATACATCTTTCACAAAAAGATTATATTTGATTTTAATTAAAATTCAGTATTCTAAGTTTATATTTAATTCAGATATTTATTAGCCTTGAGATAAGTTAATCAATTTATGATAAATTAATTAATTAGCATTATTTAGAATGTACTACTAGAAAAGAAATTGATTAAAATATAAAACTAAAAAAATAAATGGAAAAAGAAAAACTGAATTCATCTCCAAGTTAATAGTTTTAATCAAATAAAAAATTCAATATTTAACTTCATTTGCATAAAAATATTTAAAAAAACAAAGAAGAGAATAGAAGACAAAATATAATTGCCATTGATAACAATTTATAAAAAAATAAGCTTACAATCAATGAAGTCTTAGTTTAATGACAATGTTAAAGAGAACTTTAAAATGTTAGGTTTGAGCTCACTCCATGTAAATCATTTATGAATCCAATATAGATTTATTTTGATATAGGTGTAGAGATATTATGGTTATTAGGTTAATTGAGTTTTAGAAAAAGTAATTCTAATTCTAGTCATTCAGGTGTACTCTTTGTATGATCGCAACTATGAGTCTACTTTAACTTGAAAAAAGCCTCACATATATTACTTAAAAATTAAATTATATTTAATATATTATTATTATATTAGAAAATCAAGCTACTTATAATTTAATTGAATAATAATTAAAATATTTTTTTATAACTAAGTAGATTTTTGATAAAAATTTAATGAATATAAAGACCGGAGAGAAGAAATAAATAGAATAATAATTTGTTAGTCTTGTTAAATTAGATGGATCCATAGGTATGCACAAATGACTCGGATTTCTAAGAAATTAAAAGGAAAAGGAAAAACTTGCTGGAAAGTTTTTAAATTCCACTTGTCTGTATTATCTTTTATTATAATTATATTACTGATTATGTCACAGGCATTGCAAGTATAATTTTACGTGTTAAACTATTTTAATTTAATTTAATTAATAATATATTTATATTTTAGTAATAATATAGTTTTATTTAATGTATTATAAAATAATAAAAATATTTTATAATAAGAATATTGTTTACCTATAAATTTTAATAGTTTAAATTTAGACAAATATTAAGTGTAATTCATATTTATCGGACTTTAACTATTCAAAATAAGGATATTGTTGAAGAGTACTAGTATGATTCGCTTACCTTGTTTAAAGATATTTACAAATGATAGAAGTTTAATGGTGAAGATCTATTGTTTTTTTCTTGTCATATCAAGTGTTTAATAGATTATTTTGATCATACTACCTGGTATTCACAAGTCTAAAAAATGTCTATAGACCGAGAATTGTTCGCTATTTTTATGTACATGTATAGGGAGGATTAATTTGTTCATTAGACGAACTAGCTTGATTGCATATTGTGTTGTAAACAAATTGTTTTATCAATTTGTGACTAAACTTTCAAGGGAGAAAGATTCAATGGGAGAATGAATCTAGACAAATTGTACGAGAGTGAAATTTTGTAGCAAATCTAGTGAGTTAACCTTAAATTAATCTTGTATTGTTGAATCATAGTGAATTACTCTTTGGGCAAAGCATAGTAGATGTAGGAAAATGTTCTGAATTATGCTACCAATTCGTGTATTCATTATTTTACTTCTCCAGTTTTAGTTGTATCTTTAGTTGCAACTTATAATACAACCATATAACAACTTTACACTAACAATTAACATGATTCAAGCTTAGTAATACTTTCATGATTCAAGTCATATAATCGGAAACATTAACATGATAAGAATGAGAACAAGCATGTTTAAGTTGCAACTATTCCAATATCACCTATCCAAATCACATATATATACAAATATATGAATAATATATTCTCGAATTTAATAATTCCATAAAACATGTAATGATATACTTTCTATTATCAATATACCATTTCAATTCATATCACCCAAACAATCCAACATATTTTCAATTTAACGAATTAACCATATCAATGTAACATATCATACTTTACTTCATATTAGCTTTAATACATTCGATTTCATTAATTCAAACCATTTAAACTGTAACACCCCAAACCCGGCCTAGACGTTATGACCGGATCCAGTGCGCCACATTGATGCGTACAAAACATTCCGTATTACTTAGTTTGGAAAACCTTATTGGTGATGTAAAAGATACTTTTAATATAGGTTAAAGTGAATGGGAGCTGTGCACCAGGTAGGAAACCAGAAAAAGAGGAGGTGAGTCTGTCGGACTGCTTAAGTACCAAGCTCCCTTCGGATTCAATCCTAGACATGCACACCGCCATTGCCACACTCTAACATCTCGTATAATTGTTCGAAAACCATTTGGTTAAGTCCATCTTAATAACGTGATTAAGTTTGAAAACGTTTGCTTAGCGGAAGTCTTACTTGTAATCGAGTTATTTTGAAATCACTTAATGTTTTTGGAATGCGTCCTAAAGCTAACCCATTTTCCTTAGTTATCATAGTTTTTTTCATCATAATAAAATAAAATAATAAAAGTAAAACAAAACCATAAAAATAATTAAGCGGCCTTATTACACTTAAAACCCAAAACCATAAATGAAATTAAAAGGACGTCTAGTTCACCAGAAAGAAACCAGGTTCGTAGAAACATGTGGCCAGTCCGAATCCCTCACAGCTCCAAGCCTACTATGGATGGGGATTACCTGCGAGGATGAAAAATAAGGGGTAAGTTTTGGGAAACTCAGTGTGTAATTCAACCCAACCATAGCCTAAATCAGTTCAAACCACAGAGACAGAATAAGTTGGCCTCAGCCCAGAACAGATATCAGAATAAAGCCCATAGGCCCAGAACAGACCGAAACAGATATATCATGCTTATGCAGAAACCCAACCATATCCAACCACATACACCCCCATACCATCCTTTCGCCATGCGGGGAGACTACTCGACCCATCCAACCGCTACACGCCACAGAAATATGCAGCATGGCTGCCAGATACAGAAAATGTGACAGAGTCACTAGATACAGATATTTTGTGGCAGTGCCACCAGAACAGATATACGTGGCAGGGCCACCAAAACAGATAATTTGTGGCATAGCCACCAGGACGTTTCCTCCATAATATAACCCATGTCCCCATGCAACAGATATACATTCATGGCATACATCATACAGATTTAATTCATCATGCTTTTCAGACAAAGTTAACCCTAGGGGTATATAGGTCATTTTGCATACATAGGGGTATAATGGTAATTTTGCATACATAGGGGTATAATGGTAATTTTGCATACATAGGGGTACTCTAGTACATCTAACTATTTCTAAGGTTTTCATGCATATCGTAGCCATTACGTTTAGCCAGAAACACTTACCGAGTGTTCTTACTGAATTGGGCCCGTTGGCCTATTAACCCAGTTTTGGCCCATTAAGCCCAAAATATATCAAAACGCACGAAATCGCGCGTATTGCAGTTTTATCACTTTCGATTACCAGTAATAATTACCCATACATCTTACGAGCATTCGCACACTCGCAAGTGCCCAAAATACCGGCTTTTCGGCATTTCGGCTTTTCGACTTTTGCCGATCTGGCCTATGAGAGGGTGTCAGTTACACACCTGTTTTGGGATTTCCTCGACGAGATCTACACACGAACTGCCTACAATTGAACCACTTAATATTACTCCAAATATCGAAATAAGATTGAGTATATAGTCCTGTAACACCCCGTGCCCGAGAACATTGCCGGAGTCGAACACGAGGTGTTGACCGACTTAGTTCATTTACTTGCACAGTTCATTTTAAAAATTTCCAGACAGCTAGCTAACTGTATCGCTGTCACCTTAAAAATCATATCTTGAGTTCCACAACTCAAAAATCAGTTTCGTGATTTTTCCCTGAAACTAGACTCATATATGCATCTACAATTTTTTTTTTATAATTTTTGGTCGGGCCAATTAGTACAGTTTATTAGTTAAAGTCTCCCATGTTACAGGGATCGACTACACTGACCTTCGCGCATTAATATCTCCCTGTACAGGGCTTCAATACTGATGCTGTTTGTTTCTATAAAAACTAGACTCAAAGAGGAATCTATACATATATGGCATGACTCCTAATTATCTCTGGTTAATTTATAATGAATTTCCAAAGTTGGAACAGGGAATCCAGAAACCGTTCTGGCCCTGTTTCACGAAAACCTAAATATCTCTTAACATACAACTCATATGACCGTTTCGTTTCTTCCATATGAAAGTAGATTCATCAAAGTTCATTTACATAATTTATTCACTATTTAATTACATTCCTACTATTTTTAGTGATTTTTCACATCCACATCGCTGCTGCTGTCAGCATCTGCCTTTAAGGTAGACTTTACCTATTTCATAGTTTCCATGATTCAATTAGCCCCTTTTTTTTGGCATACATAGCACAAAGTATAATCATGATTAACCATTCCAATGGCTAATCGTTTCCAAACATTTCCATACCTCTTAGTGATCAACATACAAAACGATTATAGTACTATGCTAAAAACGTATATAAGCCATTTTCGCATGGCTATCCAAATTTACACAAAATCCATGGGTACATAACCAACAACAAGAAGGGTAGTCCTATACATGCCATTTCAAAGTTCAACCAAAATTGTACCAAAATGGGGCTTTGATAGTGTGGGAGACTTCGACTTCCAAAAATCCCGAGTCCGATAGCTGACGAGCCAAAATCTATAAAGCAGAGAAACAAAGAAACGGAGTAAGCAATTTATGCTTAGTAAGTTTTGAGCAAGGGATTCCAGCACAACAAAAGTATAGCATTCATATAGCTAAACGGATAATTTCATATGCACAAATTCTCAATATCATACTTACTTCACATTACCAACCCTTATGTTCATACACAAAATATCAACTTAGCCAAAGGCCGATAGCTCATTTATCGACTGAGCGAATACAGATTTGTAAGGGATCAACTAATTCAAAGCACACACGAAACATACCTCATCGCTGGGATTTTACGAGCGTATTAATTTAAATTTTTACAGCAAGATCGCTCGTTCCCAAATCAAGCATCTTCGGGGTTTAGCCGGATATAACCACTCGCACAAGGCCTTCGGGTCTTAACCCGGATATGGTCACTAGCATAAATGCCTTCGGGACTTAGCCCGGATATAGTCGCTAGCACAAATGCCTTCGGATCTTAGTCTGGATGTAGTCGCTTAGCACAAAAGCCTTCGGGACTTAGCCCGGATATAGTCGCTTAGCACAAAAGCCTTTGGGACTTAGCCCAGATATCATTCGAGTAACCATGCACATATATCAATAAATCATGACACATTCATATTTCATTTTCATTACCAAAGCTCAAACACAAGACACTTATCACATTTACAATTTCGGCTCAATAGCCACATACAAGAGCATGATTTTGATTTACTTAAGACATAATCTAATCGAATCATAATTTAAGTCCCATTACTCGAAAACTTACCTCGGATGTTATCGAACGATTCCGATGGCTATTCGACCATTTTTCCTTCCCTTTATCGGATTTAGTTCCCCTTTGCTCTTGAGCTTAATTTAACAAATAAATTGATTTAATCATTTGAGCATCGAAAAGAGGAACTCAAGGTACTTGGCCCGCATATATCCATTAGACATTAAAGTCACATATGTACGGAATCATGAATCAAACTCAACACATTAGTTAATACTCTCCTTAGCCGAATTTTCTAAGTCAAGATAAAGCCTTCAATATGCTTAGCTATGGCCGAACAACACATCAACCTATGTACTCATTCATGTGGCCGATTATACATGTCTATGTTGAGGCCAATTATATACTCAATACCACACACAAATGGCATACCTTTTACTAACTAATGCATTACATATTATAACTCAATACGCATCCATCATGTACTCCATAACCGAAACACCATCATATGTAAATATATACTCTGAGATATTGTATATGTCATACCAATACGTCATGTGCAAACATATATATATATGTGCAAGAGCCGAATCTTAAAGTTGATTATAACTAAACATGAACATAAATCCAAAACACAAATCTTACCTACCATGCAATAAGCATAAATCATACTTATGGATATACCATGGCCGAATACATCACAACACCATACCATTTCAATTTTGGTCATGGTTAAACAAAGAACTTAATGTCTCACTCAAAAATGCTAAAAAGAAAATCCAAGAGTCATCAATCCACCATCACATGTATCATTAACAAGCTTCATATTTAGCATGCAATGGCATTAACACAAAATCCACCTAGGCCGAATATCATCCCCATGACATAGCAAAGATTTGAACCATGGGCTAATTAGAACTCAAGCTAGCAACTAAAAACATGCATGAATCTCATGGCACAACCTCAAACATACCTTAATCTAGATACAAGTATGGCCAAACCTCCTCCTAATCCTCTTCCAAACCAAACATGAAGCAAGAACTCCTTCCTTCTTCCTTTGAATTTTCGACCAAAAGAAATGAAAAAGGATGAACAAATTTTTTTTTTCTTTTCTCCAACTCACGGCAATGGGGGGGAACACTCACACACATTCCTTTTTTTTTGTTTTCTTCCTTCCATTTCTTATTAGTTTATTGCCCACGCTTCTTATTTTATTTTTCCATTAACACAACATGTTTCATGACATGTTTTGCCCATCATCCCTTGTCATGGCCGGCCGCTAGTACTTAAATGGGGGGAAATTGACATGCAAGTCCACCCCTTTGATTACATGCACTATTAGGCCACTTGCATTTGCCTAGCACATTTCTAAATTTTCTCACATAAGTCTTATCAACTAAATTCACATGCAATTAACTAAATCGAAGCTTAAAACTTTCACACATTTATATTCACATATTTTAGGCAATAATTATCACATTCAAATAATTTGGTGACTCGGTCTAGCGGTCCCGAGACCGCTTTCCGACTAGGGTCACTTTAGGGCTGTCACAACTCTCCCCCACTTAAGAAATTTTCGTCCCCGAAAATCTTACCGGTAAATAGGTTTGGGTATCGTTCTTTCCTCGAGCTCTCGGTTTCCCAAGTAGCTTCCTCGATCCCGTGTTTGAGCCATAACACCTTTACTAACGGAACCCTTTTGTTTCGCAACTCTTTCACTTCACGAGCTAGGATACGCATCGATTCTTCTTCATAACTCATATCGGCTTGAATTTCAACCTCTGATGGGCTAATTATGTGCGATGGATCAGATCTATAGCGTCGAAGCATCGAAACATGAAAGACGTCGTGAATCTTTTCAAGTTCAGGGGGCAAAATCAATCGATACGCAACTGGACCGACTCGTTCGGATATTTCGTATGGCCCGATGAACCTCGGACTCAATTTGCCCTTACGCCCAAATCTGAGTATCTTTTTCCAAGGTGAAACTTTAAGAAACACCTTATCTCCCACCTGATACTCAATGTCTTTTCGTTTCAGATCCGCGTACGACTTCTGGCGATCTGAGGCTATCTTTAGACTTTCATGGATTACTTTTACTTTCTGTTCAGCATCTTTAATCAAATCCACTCCGAAAATTTTACTTTCACCGAGCTCGGTCCAAAACAATGGTGTACGGCATTTACGCCCGTACAAAGCCTCGTAAGGTGCCATCTTAATACTTGATTGAAAACTATTGTTGTAAGCGAATTCAATCAATGGTAAATACCGTTCCCATGAACCACTAAACTCAAGGATGCAACATCTCAACATATCCTCAAGTATCTGAATTACCTGCTCGGATTGACCATCGGTTTGTGGATGAAAAGCGGTGCTAAAATGCAGCTTGGTACCCAAAGCTTCTTGCAATTTCTTCCAAAATCGCGAGGTGAATCTCGGATCTCTATCCGACACAACAGAAATCGGTACCCCGTGTAATCTCACAATCTGAGAAACGTACAATTCAGCTAGTTTATCCAATGAAAAATCCGTACGAACGGGGATAAAGTGAGCCGACTTAGTCAATCTATCAACAACAACCCAAATCGCATCCTTCTTACTTGCTGACAATGGTAGTCCGGACACAAAGTCCATTGTGACTCGATCCCATTTCCACTCGGGTATCATGATCGGCTGAAGTAATCCTGAAGGCACTTGATGTTCCACTTTCACTTGTTGACATATTAAACATCTCGAAACAAAGTCAGAGATGTCTCGTTTCATACCATGCCACCAAAATCGACGTTTCAAATCGTTGTACATTTTCGTACTCCCCGGGTGAATTAACATTCGGCTACAATGGGCTTCGTTCAGAATCATCGAAATGAGTTCCGAATTCCTTGGAACACACAAACGACTTCTGAACCTCAAACAATCATCATCATCAATTTGAAACTCCGATTCCTTGTTCGGAACACACTCAGCCCGTTTTGCAACCAATTCATCATCGACTTTCTGAGCTTCACGAATTTGATGAATCAATAATGGTTTGGCTTTTAATTCAGCTACTAACACATTGTCGGGTAGAACAGACAAGTGTACATTCATCGCTCACAAAGCAAACAGTGATTTCCGGCTTAAGGCGTCCGCAACCACATTAGCCTTTCTCGGGTGATAATTAATGACAAGCTCATAATCTTTCAACAACTCAAGCCAACGCCTTTGTCACAGATTGAAGTCTCGCTGGGTCATCAAATATTTGAGACTTTTGTGATCCGAAAATACATGGCACTTCTCACCAAACAAATAATGTCGCCACATTTTCAAAGCAAATACGATGGCGGCTAGTTCGAGATCATGGGTCGGATAATTTCTCTCGTGTGGCTTCAATTGTCTCGATGCATAGGCCACAACTCGACCTTCTTGCATCAATACGCAACCCAACCCAAGTAGGGATGCGTCACTATAAATGACAAACTTTTGCCTGATTCGGGTTGCACTAAAATTGGAGCTTCAGTCAAATAAGTTTTCAGTTGATCGAAACTTTTCTGACATTTCTCCGTCCATTCGAACTTAACATCCTTTTGAAGTAGCTTCGTCATTGGTGTGGCTATCATCGAGAAACCTTTTACAAATCGTCGGTAATAACCGGCGAGCCCCAGGAAGCTCTAAACTTCGGTAATATTTCTTGGAGGCTTCCAGTTAAGTATGGCTGAAATTTTGCTCGGGTCAACTCGAATACCCGATGCAGATACCACATGACCCAAGAAGCTAACCTCTCTTAACCAGAACTCACACTTACTGAACTTAGCATATAACTGCTTATCCCGCAAAATTTGCAACACTCATCTCAGGTGCTCAGCATGTTCGGTCTCATCTCTTGAATAGACCAAGATGTCATCAATGAACACAACTACGAACCGGTCCAAATACTGTCTGAATATCTGATTCATCAAATCCATAAATACCGCAGGGGCATTAGTGAGCCCGAACGACATCACTAAGAACTCGTAGTGACCGTACCTCGTTCTGAAAGCAGTTTTGGGCACGTCCGAATCTCGAATCCGCAACTGATAATAACCCGATCTCAAATCTATCTTTGAAAACACTGAGGCTCCCTTTAGTTGATCAAACAAATCATCAATACGCGGTAACGGATATTTATTCTTTATCGTCACTTTATTCAGTTGACGATAGTCAATGCACAACCTCATGGTTCCGTCCTTCTTTTTCACAAACAATACTGGTGCACCCCAAGGTGAGAAACTTGGTCGAGCGAAACCTCTATCCGTCAATTCTTGCAACTGAGCTTTCAACTCTTTTAACTCGGTTGGTGCCATACGATACGGAGCTATCGAAATCGGCGTGGTCCCAGGTACAAGCTCAATACCAAACTCTATCTCCCGAACAGGTGGCAAACCCGGTAATTCTTCGGGAAAAACATCCGGGTATTCACAAATTACTAGTACCGACTCAAGTTTCTTTTCTAATTCCTTGTTATCAAGTACATACGCAAGGTATGCTTCATACCCCTTTCTTACATATTTCTGAGCCAACATTGAGGATATTACAGCTGGCAATCCATCCAAGTCCGTAGACTCAACTCGGATTACTTCGTTATTTGCGCACCTCAAATCAATAGTCTTGCTTTTGCAATTCACAACCGCATCATGCACGGTCAACCAATCCAACCCGAGAATAACATCAAATTCATCAAACGGCAGAAGCATCAAGTCCACCGGAAAACAAGAACCTCGAATTACTAGGGGACATTTCTTACACACTTTGTCGACAAGCACGTAACGACCCAAGGGATTTGACACCTGAATTACGAACTCAGTAGACTCAATAGGTAAAGTCTTACTGGATGCTAAGGTTTCACATATATAAGAATGAGTAGAACCGGGGTCAATCAAAGCAATTACATTAGTATCAAAGAGAGTAAAAGTACCGGTAATAACATCAGGCGAAGAAGCATCCTCGCGGGCACGTATAGCATAAGCTCTAGCAGGCGCACGAGCCTCAGATCTGGTTGTAGCATCTCTAGATCCTCTCTGACCGCCACTAGCATTGCCCGTGTTTCTAGACGGTCTACCCCGAGCAGTAGTAGCACCCGGTTTCCCACTCAGACTTACATTTTGTTTAGGCAACCTCGGGCAATCCTTGATAAAGTGGTCAGCTGATCCACACTTATAGCAGGAGCGGTCATGGAACCTACAGCTCCCCGAATGCCATTTACCACAATGCTGACACTCCGTTCTGTCTCGACGTTCATTCCCAACACTGGCGACCGAAGTGCCTCGTGTACCCACAGGGGGTCGATCACGATCTCGTCTAAAAAGGCCCGAAGTGCCTCTAGACCGGCCCACATCATCTCGAAATTTCTTCGATGCCTGTTGAAGAGACTTTCCCGAGGATCTTTTACGAAATTCTCCAGTTCCCACATCAACTTTTTGTTTTTCTTTTCTAAGCTCTTCGGCTTTACAAGCTCGCTCGACAAGTACTACGAACTCTCATATTTCAAGAATGCCAACGAACATTTTTATATCTTCATTCAGCCCATCCTCGAAGCGTTTACACATGATAGCCTCGGACGAAACACATTCCCGAGCGTATCTACTAAGTCTAACAAATTTTCGCTCGTAATCAGTAACTGACATAGAACCTTGCTTAAGCTCAAGAAATTCCTTCCGTTTTTTATCAACAAATCTCTGACTGATATACTTTTTCTGAAACTCAGTTTGGAAAAACTCCCAAGTTACTTGCTCTCGGGGCACAACAGAAGTCAGAGTACTCCACCAATAGTAGGCAGAATCGCGTAGCAAGGAGATAGTACACTTTAGGCATTCATCGGGTGTACAAGATAGCTCATCGAGTACCCGGATAGTGTTGTCCAACCAAAATTCAGCTTGCTCGGCATCGTCGCTATCCGTAGCTTTAAATTCAGTAGCCCTATGTTTTCGGATTCTGTCAATTGGGGGCTTATTTGACCTTATTTGGTCAGTTACTGGAGGTATTGTAGGTGCGGGGGTTGTATTAGTCGGGAATGGAGGTTGTGG